>NC_056751.1:726878016-726910516 GCF_019279795.1 Protopterus annectens
TTACTGGCCTCAAACATATGTCCTATGCAGCTCGACTGAAAAAACTCCAGCTGTACTCAGTGGCATATCGCTTACTCAGAGGTGATCTCTGCCTGACTTACAAAGCCATGTCCAACTCAGAATTGATGGACATGCTCCACCTAAAGAAATCCAAGTCACTGTGAGCCATGCGCTCTAGTGAGCTAAACCTCGCCACAACAATAAACAGAACATGCTGGAGGGATAGATTCCTGTCACAGAGACTCCCCATGCTTTGGAACAAAATTCCTAACCACATTAGGCAGAGCCCCTCACTAACACTCTTCAAGGGAGGCCTTGATGAGTGGATGGGTAACAGAAAATACATCCCTGGGATCACTTAATTGGCTCTGCTTGACAGAGGCTCAGTTAATTAATCCATGGGGCAGCGAAAGCAGACACACTCCACTGCATCAATGTTAGTTATGTGTTTTTTGTTATTTATTTATTTATTTATTTTTTGTTTATGTTTGGGACTTTAGTGAAAGTGCTTTTTAGGTTAAAAGAGCTTTCGCTAAAGTGTGTTCGGTAGATGTGGATTCTGATTATTGAACTTTCGTTCAATAGTACGAGATACATATATATATATATATATATATATACACATATACACACACACATTATATAAAATGTGTGTGTGTGTGTGTGTGTAAGTAGACTTTTATGATGGAAGTTTTGTCATTATTGGTTCATACATGTTGTTTCACTGTCTACTGGAAAAATATTCAAACAAATTTAAAATGCGCCCTAACTTAAGTCTAAGAAGTGTGCTGTATTATACAAGGAATATAATTTTAAGTCACGGAGGTGCATCAAAGACTGCATGTATGTTTCTTGTTTTGTGTGCAAGGGGGCTATGACTTTAAAACAGCCCAAAGGTGATCTTTATCCACCACTGGCCAGATACAACTTCTTTGGATGTGGTGTGGGTTTCAATGCTGTTTCAATGAATGTGAGTTTCAAGGGCAGAGAAGTTTTAATGCCAGGTCTATTTTCATTGAGAGACAGTATTGCTTTGTTTAGCAGATATCATTAGTGTTTGTGCATTGTGCTATAAAATGTAAAAATAAAATCCAAATAATCATTGTAGAAGTAAAGCAGTATGGACACATTAGTGTTTATAGTAAATGGGGCAAAATAGCCAGGTAATGTGGCATTGGAATGGCTGCAGGGGGTCTCTGGTGCCATATGTTGGTTGTCTGTTCTTCAGTTTGGGTTTGAAAGTTGGTATCCCACAAGTCCATCTGAGTGGGCGGGGTTACATAATTATGTATGCACATTTTACATTAATCAGCTTACAGATTTGTACCCATTTTTCATGGGCCTTGTCCAGATTTTTGATGTTTCCAGGGTGAGAGGTATGGTGGGAATAATACATTTGAATAATGTTCAGGAGGAGAAGGAGGAGTGAGGTTTAAAAAAAGGCAGGAATTTTCCACAAGATCAGTGGTTGTAGAATGGCATCCCCCTTTTGGACAGAATTTAGATGTTTCTGTAGTGCCTTGCAAAATGATAATTGTACTATTTCTGATTCTCTTATACTATTTAATATATCATTTTCAGAAGTTATACCTAAAAACTAAATACCTCTATTATGGGCAATTTTATCTATTGACAGAAAAGTTGTCACAAAAAAAAATGGAAATCTAAATCTACTCTCGTTTAATCCTGAATTCATTCATCTAGCCAAATCTGTATGTAATACTGAAATCTCCACTATAAAAATGAAAACAAATAATACAACTTATCAGGTAACTGCTTGAAATAAATTACTTAAAATTATTAGAGAAATACTAAATGTTTTCCTACTGTTGATGTCTTTCGGCTTTTCCCAGTTAGGGGTCGCCACAGCGGAACTCCAGTCTGCTAATGGTTGGCAGTAGATGCTGACGAACGCTGAGGTGCCAGCTCTTGACAGTCAACCTTCAACGAAGGCACGTCCATTTACGCATGTCTTTCGAACGTCCACCCAACCACGGGGAGGACATGCAGACTCCATACAGAAGGCACTGCCCGCACTCCAACCAAGAATAGAACGGGAGAATCTCTTGTGGTGAGGCAACAACGCTACCGCTGCACCACTGCGGATGTCATTTTCCTACTATGTATGTACATTGTTGTGGATATTGTACAGAGCTGTTTTAGTTGTATTTGTAAATATTTTACCAGATTACTGTTTTGCTAAAACAAAATAAAAACATTTTGAAAAAAAAGAAAAGGCAGGAATGTATGTAATGTTGGAGTGAATGATACTCATACATGTATAATGCATGAAAATGAAAACTAATTATGGTTTGCTTTCTTTTCTAGTAATGCATGTACATCTATGACATTGTTTGTAGCATGAAGATTTAATAAAGTTGTTAAAAGTAAGTACTGAGTTGCTTCCCACAATGCAATCAAGCAAAAAATAAATAAATAAATAAATAAATAAATAAATAAATAAATAAATAAACAATGATCCTTACTGCTATAATGCTCTTCATACAACCTGGTCAATATTCAGAGTTACATTATGGGGCGGCGGGGGGTGGTGGTGGGGGGGGGTGGTAGTATACCTTAATATGAATTAAACTTTTTCCAAGTCAAAGGGATTTGCAGAAAAAGAGATGCAGCATTTCAGTATATGGACATGAAGTTATCAGATGCTTCACTGAGAGGGGGTTTGTCCTCTCATGGAATTTAAACACCATTTACAAACGTCTCTTTACATGCATTGATGTGTGTTTGCCAACACTTGTAGGAAGAAACTGCTGTTTGCAGTAGGACAACACTGACACATTAAGGTTTACAAAGTTAAGCACAAGAAAATAAATAAATGTTGTTATGATAACTGCAATGTGTAAACACGCACAGTATCTATACAGCAGTTAGTGCGTTGACATCAGTGAGTGGAAAGGGGTTCTGGTTAAGTGGCTTGTTCAAAGGTCAAACAGTAGAAAAACGAAGGCTAAGGGAATCAAACCTTGTACCACAAAAAGTTGTACAATAAAAGCTCACAGCCGTAATCCTCTTTAATAAAGGATTTTAGCCCTGTACCATTGCCACAGGAACCCGGAGCATTAACCCACTAAGAAGTCCCAACTCTAACAGAAACTCACTCTACATATCAATAAAATAAAGTTATTACATTACATCTGGTCTAAAAGCCTACCTGCTCTTACCTAATCAAGGTCTTCTTGTCTATGGTCAGTTCTAAAGGCTCACCCAGACATATTTGATTTTGCAGTGCCATACAGGGCTGCAGGTGTACTTTTCATTTCTCATTTCTCACTCACTCCTTTACTACTAATGTCGCGGATTGTTTCAAACTCACCATTTCTCACAAATTTACTTCTAACATCGCGGATTGTTTCAAACCCACCATTTCTCACTCACTCCTTTACTACTAACGTTGTGGATTGTTTCAAACCCACCATTTCTCACCCACTCCATTACTATTAACATCGCGGATTGTTTCAAACCCACCATTTCTCACCCACTCCTTTACTACTAACATCGCGGATTGTTTCAAAACCCACCATTTCTCACTCACTCCTTTACTACTAATGTCGCGGATTGTTTCAAACCCACCATTTCTCACTCACTCCTTTACTAGTAACATCGCGGATTGTTTCAAACCCACCATTTCTCACTTACTCCTTTACTACTAACGTCGCGGATTGTTTCAAACCCACCATTTCTCACTCACTCCTTTACTACTAACGTCGCGGATTGTCAAGTCAAAGTCAAGTCAAAATTTATTTATATAGCACCTTACAGACAAAGGATGCCACCAAAGTGCTTTACAAAACAGTAATGAAAAGCAATAAATAACATATAACATAAAATATAACTAAAAATAACAATAACATAAAACAAATAACATTAAAAATCATTTTACCTCATTAAAGGCCAATTCATAAAAATAAGTTTTAAGATTTTGCTTAAAAATTGTCACAGAAGAAGACTGCTGAATGTATAATGGAAGCTCATTCCAAAGTTTTGGAGCTGCGACAGAAAAAGCTCTATCACCCCTCATCTTTAGTCGTGCCCAGGGAACCACAAGTAGGGACAGATCTTCCTACCGAAGTGTCCGATTGGGACATAAGCATGGAGCATATCTGCCAAATATACCGGCGCTAAACCATTTAAAGCTTTAAAGGCCAATAACAAAATTTTAAAACGAACCCTGAAAACAACACGTAACCAATGCAATGCCGCCAATACAGGCATTACATGGTCAAACTTTTGTTTGCCCTCCAAGAATTTCCCAGCAGCATTTTGAACAAGCTGCAAACGGGCTAAAGCACCTTGACTCACTCCAGATAGAATAGAATTACAATAATCAAGGCGTGAAGTTATAAATGCATGCACAACAGCTTCCAAATCACCTTTAGACAAAAATGGTTTTACCTTAGCCAAGCGCCTTAACTGATAAAAATAGGATGACACCACCCCGTTTATATGTCCCCTAAAGCAAAGATCTTTATACATCTTCACTCCCAGATTTACAACAGAATCCTTCAGATAAGAAGTTAATACACCACAGTCCACCATAGAAAAATCAGCATAACGACTAGGACTAAAAAGTATTACTTCTGTCTTCCCTTCATTCAAACTCAAAAAATTTTCTGCCATCCATAGCTTAACCTCACACAAACAATCCAACACCTTTGAAATTGAGCAACCATCAGCCTCATCCAGAGGTAAATACAATTGACAATCATCAGCATATAAATGAAAATCAATAACATATTTACGCATTACATCGCCCAAAGGCAAAATATACACAGAAAACAATAAAGGTCCCAATATTGAACCCTGCGGAACACCCCAAGGAAGATGAACAAAATTAGATGTAAACCCGCCCATCTGAACACACACCATTCTATCTAGCAGGTAAGATCGAAACCAGTTTAAAGCCAAACCTGTAATACCCACATAATGCTCAAGACGATACAGCAATATTTCATGATCTACTGTATCAAAAGCAGCTGTTAAATCTAACAAAACAAGCAGTACAAATTTTCCACTATCAGTAATAAGAAAAACATCATTTAACACCTTTAACAAAGCTGTATCAGTACTATGCATAGGTTTAAAACCAGATTGAAAATTTTCCAATCAATTATTTTTATTCAGGAAATCTAACAATTGGCCATAGACACACCTCTCCATCACTTTACTTAAAAAAGGAAGCTTAGAGATTGGCCTAAAATTAGACAATACAGATGCATCAAGCCCAGGTTTCTTTAATAGTGGATTGCTCTTTTAAAGTCAGCAGGCACAACCCCGGAAACCAAACTGGTATTAATTATTTCCAATAAAACCGAAGCTACTATTGGAAACACATCCATCAAAACTCTTGGAGGTAAAATATCCTCAGGAGAACCACTAAGCTTAACTTCAGACATTAATTTGGTTAAATCAGCCAAAGTTATTGGCTGAAAAACACACAACTTCTCTGAAGCAGACAAAAAAGTATCCGGCGAAGTGCATACAGATACAGCTAATCTCAACATCAAAACCTTGTCCAAAAAAAATTTTAAAAACTCATTACACACTGTGGTTGAAGCCTGTACTGGAAAATAATCTTGTGCATTAAGGACAGAATCAATTACACCATACAAAACCCGCGGGTTTTGAGAATTGGCATTAACAAGATTAGAATAATATGTCATCTTTGCAGAAAATACAGCATCCTGATAAACTTTCCAACTTTCCCGAAAGGCAATTAGGAACACATGAAGCCTGCTCTTTTTCCATCTCCTTTCACATCTCCTGCATTCCCTCCTTGCAGCTCTAGTAGTGTCTGTTGACCACCAGTTTACCACTGAACTTTTCCTCTTCATGCGTAATGGTGCAACAATATCCAGAATATCTTTACAAGTCTTATTAAAATAATTTAACAGACCGTCAGATGAAGAATATTCTGGAAAACAAGGCAACACCTCACTAAATAAAGATGAAAACTTCACTGAAGTGTCTTGACTAAAAAAACGACAAAACCTTACTGGTGCAACAGATTTAACAGCATTTATAGGCAGTATAACATCAAATAAATAAAATAGGCTTATGATCCAAAAACACAGCATCTTGAGTTGTTTCAAAACCCACCATTTCTCACTCACTCCTTTACTACTAACGTCGCGGATTGTTTCAAACCCATCATTTTTCACTCACTCCTTTACTAACATCGCGGATTGTTTCAAACTCACCATTTCTCACTTACTCCTTTACTACTAACGTTGCGGATTGTTTCAAACCCACTGGCATTAACCTGAACAGTGAACATGCACAGGCTTCTCCCCATACCTCTCTTAGCACAAGAAATCAGGATAAAGCCTAAATTTAAGGTGGGACAATGGCCCACAAATAGAGACAGACTTTAAATATTTATGTTAGAAAGTCAAAGTTGCTAGAATAACAGGATTTGTATTGGTGTACATTTTCTGAATGATATGAAATCTGAAACTTGAATGTGTGTTATTATTTAGTGACTTCAAACCTCAATGATGTGCCAGAAAACCACAGCAGACCAAAAATATAATGCAAAATCTGGACATTCTGTGAAAATCTGGACAGTTGAAAGGTATGATTCTCTTTATATAACTGAACAACATTTTAAATTACAAAAAAAATGTGAATCTTTAAACAGCAGTACAGATAAGTACAGCTTCCTACTCTATGGCATCATGGTCAGCAGCGAAGCAATCACAAAAGAGATATGTAAACACGTTGAACAGGAGACATGGGCGTATTTGGTCCTTAAAACCATTTTTTAATAACAGTGAGAAGAACTGTGCATAAAGAGCACATCATAAGGACCAAATCAATGAGTACTTGGGTTATTTTCACTTTTTTTTTTTAATTTTAATTTTTTTAGGGGGCTTTACACATGATCTTTAATCCAAAGACAACGTCAACATTTCTACTTTGTTGTTGGTCACAACAATCGCATTAGGTGCATTTCCTTCCTTCCTAAGCAAGAGCTGAAAAAACAGCAGCACAAGAGACGTTGAAAAAAAATCAATACCACATCCAGATACCACATCCAGATCTAAATTGCATGCAGCAAATAAAAAGAGGTTTAACATTCACAGACAGCAGTATGTGAATCAAACAGATAAAGTAGGTAAGAACTGTTTTGGGTGAAGACAACTGCAAATGTTGCTTAAAAGGATATGCAGCAGTAACTCATAGGTTCTCAGTAAATTTACCACCAAATTGCGAAACCTAGCCATGTCCGCCAGTACGGCTGGGTGAGTAACAATGTCTCCATTAAGTAGATATTCCTCACATATCTCAGATGAAGATTTGTAATCACCCATCCAGTCATCCAGACTGGTTTTGAAGGTTGCCTGGGAAGCACTCTGCTTGACAAATGTTTACAGAAACAAGGAATACACTGGGTTAAGTACCCGCCATGTCACCTGGGAGTAAAGGTTTAGGTCTCTACAGATCGCACTTGCTTTACCAGTGCATAGGTAAAGGAGTTCAAAGTGTGCTGTGTCAAGCATAGCATGCGAGGCTAAGCAGACGTCACCTCTCAGGAGTTTGCATGACACTGAGTAGAAGGACAGGGCTTTTAGTCTTTCAGAATAGCAGAAATAATTTTGGTGGGGAAATGTTAAAGCTTCTCAAGTTGGTTTAGTTTTTTTGGAAAGCATCTACAGAAAAGGGCATTATTTTTGGTGGTGAAACAATGAGGTCCTTCCAGTTGGTTTAGGTGTTTAAAGAGGTATATGTTGAAGGGAACATTATATTCAGTGATGGACCTAACAAGGAAGAATGAAGTGTGACCATCATTCCTTGGACCTTGAGATAATACAAAGGTTGTGCTACGCAAGGAAGACGGATTACGGGTTTTTGTAACCATGACAGAGATGTGATGGTTACAGAATAATCTGTTATCCCTAATGGCAGTGTCAGATTTAAGTAGCATTTAGATATACATATATGTGTATATAAAATTGTAAGCAGTAGTGACATTATATTTACCCATGGAAACTACCCTATTTTTTTAGCTTTGGTGGCAAGTTTAAGATTAATAAACTGAAGAATTTGTTTTGTCTACGCTTTGCTGGAGGACTGGAGGATGAGTTTCACAATGAAATGTAATAACTATAATCAGCAAACTACATCGTTCAATATTAACTTTAACGTTAAAAGAACATACACCAAAAAAGAGGTGGCCCATGACGGACAGCTGTGGGGCACCACTGGTGATGTTTTTCTGTCTTGTGAAACACTCTCAAACTTTAGCAGCATGGGTTCTGCCAGATAATTTGTGAATGGGTAACTGACTATATATAGGTTAATGATGACCTAGGAGAACTTGTCAATTACCCCAGAATGGAGAATAGGACTCAAAAGGACTCAAGTGAAAGAATACTGCTGAAGGCCTTGACTAGGGCTAGGTAGGCCCCTTATCAATGGCCTCAGTAATGCTTTGTAAGAGTTTGACAAAGTTGAGCAGGCATGACCTGCCTTTTCTAAGGTATACAACCAGGTACACGTCACCTATATTGTTGTTTATTAGCTCAGCTATAATACATTCCATATCCTTGCAAATAAAACTAGTTAGAATGTCTGTAATTCCCAGAACCTGCAGATAGACCACTTTTATGTAAAGGAACCACACTGGTTGTTCTTTACATCTTGGGGATATAACCAGTGAAGACACAAGTTCAGGAACTGATGGACCATTTTGCTAAGTGGAATTTAATGCTTCTCAGTAGGTATCCGGGGATATTATCAGGACCCACAGAATTGGTATTTTATTGACTCTGGAAATTGCCAAAAGGACTCAAGTGATTATAGGCGGGGAGGTGCGAGTGGGAATGGTGTAGACTGACACCTCAGGAGCACTGCACCCCATGGTAAATACCAGTGTCATTAATGTAATATAAATAAAAAGTGACTAGTGTAGGGACCAAACCCACACAGCCTTCTGATCCTCTCAGTAAAGGTCAGTGTTCTATCCAATGAGCTACTGAAGCTGAAATGTATCATTTAAATTAACACACTGGAATGCCACTCTAGTCAACCAGCAGCCTTGTAGCCTGATTTGGAGGAAATCCTACATATTAAAAATTAATCAACAGGGGTAAAAACTGAAACACCACTGCATGGGGTGGTTCTATTAGGTTTAACAATAGTCTAACCACCCCAGTTCACAATCTGTGAGGCTGAACACAACAGTCACAGGTCTGAAAATACTTGGGTAAAAACTGTTAATGGTTTTCCATTTAGTATCCCCTCTCAGAGGCAGATCAATACATGTTATGATAAGAAGTCAAATGGACTAGAGCTACTTCACATAAAACAGGAAACAGAAAAAGCAGGCAGAGAAAGAGATAGAAAACATAGTAGAAAATTCAAGTATCACACAGACAATGCATATCACTATACCTCCACAGAAATCCATACAAATGGAGAAAGAAAGGCAGCACCCAGGATGAGAGCCTAGAGAAAGCCCTGACACTTTTACAGAAAGAAGAAATGAGGGGAATTCAAGGCGTGTTAACAATAGTTCATGAAATGGCAACATTTTGGCAATAAATTCAGCAATGCTTATACAATTGAACCTTTAGAGATTATTGGTTGCATACCACAATCTTGGATAACAGAAGGTCAAAGTCCACTTAAATTATATAAATAAAAAATAAAAAAATGAAATGGAATTAAAATCCTGCATTCACAGGGAGGCAAGGAATCCTATATCTCCTATGAGGCTTTACCCCCTACTCTCATTACTTACTATAATTAACTTCAAGGTCACTGCACCTTACAGAAAGAATTTCCCATGCAGCAACTTCTTTCGACAAAAGTACTTTTCACATGGAATGGTGACAGCAGAAGTTTGTTGCACTCACTGGACACTACCATGTTTCATAAAACTCCTGACTAAATTTGTCTGGTGGTCATGTGACTGCCATCAGAACGGGGTCCACCTGAGGGATAAGAATGCTACAGGTTTTGTGCTGATCTGCAAAACAGAAGTACAATTATAATTTACTTTTTCTGTATGAAGATATCAGCCCTAAAGAAAGCATACGGCTACGTTTGAATTCCATGACTCAACAACATATGGAGCTGGAGATACTGGCCATGAGTCCTGCGACTTTAGAGGGAGCAAACCTGAAAAGTTCTTCTGCCAGTCTTATTTATGTTAGCTTCAAATATGGTTTCAAATGGTAATGGTCTTATTCCCCCTCTAATGTTTACCATAAATCTATATATGTTACTTGGCATTATGACAGACAACATCAATTACAGCTACATTCCAGACACTATCCCATAACATTTAGCATTTCTTTATAATTGTTTCTACTTTACTTCTACTTTTTTAATTCATAAGGGACCCTTTGAAATCGGCCACAAAAAGCATAAGACTGGAACTTAAAACGATGTGTATGTATTACAAGAGAAGCTTTAAGCATCCATCAAATGTCATAACATTTTCAAAAGCCCTTAGTATGGCTTTTCTTCTGCAATGATTTAATATGATGAATGATTTGTTTCAAAACATACTCAATGAAGCAAACAACATCTGTAAGCAATCCAACATTTCTAAATCTTTTAAGCTTAAAAAACATCAATAAATTTACAGCCCAGTACAAAATTACACTTTCCATCCCTCTGACAGCAATACAAATAGTAGCTGTTATTTTCTTCACATTTTGAAAACTAAGTACAGAACTAAAAATACAAAACAAGTGACAGATATTTTTATAAGCATTTAATTACGCTCAGTCTAGCATATACAAACTTCTAATGTTCTAAACCTGAAGTTTATATTTTGTACTTTATGTGCAAATCACATCCTTAATGTGTTGCAAAACAGTTACAAGTACCTCAGTAAGACATGCCTTGACAGTGACCTTTATTCAAGGAATAAACTAGTCTTGAATACTCTCAGGTTCTCAGGTAAATACTAGGTTATTAGTCTGCAGATTATTGCAAGCTTAGCCAATAACCACAAGTCAGAATCGAACTGCGTACTTCGTATCTGTGAGGTAAAGACGTTAACCATTATGCCAACCCACTCCCCTTAATAAATAAAATAAAAAAAAGATAGTGTGACTAATGAATGTCCCCCACCCACATTCACAAGCTTCACAACCTGCACTGGAGAACTACATTTACATAACAGCCTTTGTTAAACAGGTTAGTCCACTAGGCCAGTAGCCTCTTTTAAGGGTACATGCGAGGTAGTATTTACATTACTAGGGAAACTTTGGCAAGGGCATCAAACAAGCAGAATATGGCCTGCTCTCTACTGGACATCAACAAAGCAGAATATGGCCTGCTGTCCACTGGACAATGATGACTGCAACCTCTCCTTCTTTGTACAGTGCTCCAAGATTCTGTGCCTACATGTGCATGTGTGTCTCGTGGGGGGGGGGGGGGGTCTAACAAACTAGCCTATTATGGGATGCTATAGTGATAGAATGACAAAAAAAGCCTTGCAAGGTAAGTGTTCATTGAAATTGTCTAAATGAGAATAAAGGCTCTGCAATACAGTACCTGCAGATGGTTATCCCCTTTGAATTTTATTTGGCTTGCAGCTGTTATGTATCAGTGGTGCCTCTGGGTTCAAAACCCACTGGGTCAGCTGGCAGGTTATAGCTCAAGATGAATCACAGAATGCAGGAATGGACAACTGATCAGAGTTTACACAAATGTCTTCACAATGCCACTGAAGATTCTGATTGGTACGGATGGACAGCTGATCAGAGTTTACATAGATGTCTGCATAATGCCACTAAAGATTCTGATTGGTACTTGAGTGGGTGGTTGGGGGCAGAGACAGATGCAGAATGCATCAGTCCTCATGGGGGAGGGATTAAAATGCTGCTGATGCAAATGGATGCAACCTAGAGGAGGGTCTTGGGCTCACCAAACCACATACAGATAGTAGTTTTCACAGCTAGAGTGCAAGAGTATACACTCATATGGGGAAGGTATTGTGAATTAAGTGATACCATTCTGTTGGCAAGTGGCGCAGTGGTGCAGCGGTAGTGTTACCTCACAGCAAGAGGTTCTCCAGTTTGATTCTCAGCTGGAGTGCCTTCTGTGGAGAGTCTGCATGTCCTCCTTGAGTTCATGTGGGTTTCCTCTGGATGCTCCGGTTTCCTCCCATGTTTCAAAGACATGCACCTGGAGCATTTCTCCCTGGGCCTCCACTGAAAATTGGCTTCATCCAAGCTGAACTTTCTCAGTAAAAAAAAGGTTAAATAAAATAAAAAAATGAAGTGAACTGGGGTTACAGTGTTTTGAGAATGCAATTCACTCATTCCCCCTCCCCATCCGGGTTGTGTTAGGGTCATCTTAAGTGTCCTTGGTGAGGACACAAACAACCCTTGTGGCCTGAATGACGGCCCCTCTGGATGGCTGTCACCTCCATGGTTCTGGCAGACTTCCTACCACAGAATAGTAAATGGGCTCAAGCTTATTTGTGGGAGGTTGGATACTCAGTAGGGGCGAGAAGCAACAACTGCTTAGAAAGAATATATAACAAGTATAAAACATGATAAAACATATAGACAGAAAGAACAGTCTTTGTTGACTTACCTGTCTTTTGACAACTGAGTAGTAAAATTTAAAATAAGTTGGACTGCTTTGCATAAAATATGTTACTATTGGGATCCCCCCAAATATTTTTTGTACTAAGGAAACCATGTGTGTGTCTTGCGAAAAAAGTTGTTGCATGCAATATATTTTAAGAGAATTTCTGCACTTGTTTTGGTACTGGCTCTGAGAACATGGGAGAATTTAAAGTATTTCATTAGACTTGCATAATGCTGCTTTGAAAGAGATTGGGCAGGCAAATCTCTGCTGCTTTTGATTAGCACTTAGAAGTTCTTTTGTGTTGTTTGCCCAGCTTACAT
This sequence comes from Protopterus annectens, assembly GCF_019279795.1. Classification (NCBI taxonomy): domain Eukaryota; kingdom Metazoa; phylum Chordata; order Ceratodontiformes; family Protopteridae; genus Protopterus; species Protopterus annectens. The sequence goes on from NC_056751.1 coordinate 726,890,913, forward strand.
CCTGATGACATGCTAATTGAATGCAGAGTTTCACATCATACATCTGTTTCACTTGGTGCTGGGGGTTGGGCATTTGGTTCTGCATTTGCAAAGTAACCTTGATCTAGATGGCAGTTTGCTGAAGAGGAGAGCTGACAGAAAACAAAATTAGGTTATCAGCATTAAAATCACGTCCATAGGGCAAACTTTAAATTAGAAGGATCTTAAAACGTATTTTACTTCCATTTTAAGTCCATTATAATTTGTCTGCCTGGAATATAAGCAGCCTGTGTGCTGTACATGAAGTCTGTTGTTTATACCATTGCATTGATAATGCCTTTGCCACTCTCACTTGCACCTTTTCACATTCATTAGCAGGACACCAGATGTTGACAATGTCACACTACAACAGCATTTGTACAGGAAACAATTGCTGAGGTCTTTACGGTATGCAGATGAAAGCTGTAGAATTTAAAATTAAATAAACCAAAGTTACCAAATTTTTTGCTGTTACTTTGTTACTCTGTCATGTAGGCTGTTGCGGTCACCCTGTCATTTTATTTATGGAGGTTATTAAAACTATGGGAAGTGTCTCATATGCTACAGATTCTGAATATGGTACCTTTTTCAGCAAAACCAGAAAGGTTATGATTGACTTTGTCTGTACCTGTGCTCCTACTTCCGCTGCCACCTATCACATTCTTAAAACTTTGCTATCCTGCATGTACGTCTGCTGTCCAACATGTCAATCAGTGTCAGTAGTACACTAACCTTTGTTGCAGAAAGCTGTGGGTTCTACTCCCACACCAAGTGGATGGATTGCTGACAATGTAGTGCAGCATAAGGTGGGGGGGGGGTATGCTACACTCTGGTATGTCTTGCCCCTCAGATGAGATGTTAAACAGAGGTCCTATCTGTCTGAGTTAGTGGTAGCTGAAGTGGATGAAAAAGATCCAACAGCACATATTACAAAGAGAAGGGGAAGTTCCCAAATATCCTGACTAAATATCCCCTAGTAGTATAAATACCACGTCAGGTCTCCCATGAAAAGTGGCTACTAGCCTAGTGGGACTAACCCAATCGATAAAGGACAGATAAAAATAAACTACTTAAAAGACCACAAATCTGTAATACATTTTTATCAAGGGTATTACAGATGGTGCAGTGGTGCAGCGGTTTGCATTGTCGCCTCACATTAAGTGGTTCTCCGGTTTGATTCTCGGCTGGGGTGCCTTCTGTGCAGAGTCAACATGTTCTCCCTGTGTTAGTGGGGGTTTCATCCCATGTTACAAAGACATCTGTCTGGAGAGTTTCTCCCTGGGCCTCTGCTGAAAACTGTCTTGTTCCAAGTCAGACTTTCCCAGTAAACAAATGTTAAATAAATAAAATAAACAAATTGCAGCAAACAAGCACTAAGAAAAATGTTATAATACTGTATCTAAACCATAACCCAAATAATAAAGTCACAGGATTAACTGCTTACAAAAAAGCAGAAGGCTAAAAGACAGATGTCCCTCCCCCTCACCACTCCAGAGTTAGGGGTTTAATCCTGGCCTCAGACCACTAGCTCTTTGGAGTCTGGATGTTCTTATAGGTTCATAGGTAGGTACTAGGCTATCAGCCCAAGGGCCAAAGCAAGCCTAGCCAACAGTGTATTGGCTTTTGCCACCCATGTATTGTTAAATTCCTGCCCTTCTATTGAGCAGTGCCCCCAGACATAATCCCAGGGATGAATTTCCTATCATCCATCCACTTATCAAGGTTTTTCCCTTAATATTGCTAATGACGAGCTCTGGTTGGTGTGGATGGGAATCTTGTTCCAGAGCATGGGAAGTCTCTGGGACATGACTCTATCCCTCCAGCATATCTTATTTATTGCTGTGGTGAGGTTTAGGTCCCTAGAGCGTGCAGCTCGGGGAGATTGTGATTTCTTCAAGTGGAGCATGTCCAATAATTCTGGGTTTGACATAGCTTTGTATGTCAGACAGAGGTCTCCTCAGAGTAAGCGGTATGTGACCAAGTAGAGTTTGAGTTTCTTGTGCTAGTCAGCATATGGCAACTGTTTGAGGCCAGCAATTCTCTTGGTGAGGTACTTTTGGGGCCTCTCCAGTTGTTGTAGATGTCTTGTAAGGTACATCCCAAATGGGGCATTATATTCAATTAGGGGTCTGATAAGTGATGAGTAGAGGGGGACGCTGACTTTCTTTTTTCTAGATGCAAACCCTTTTGTGATTAGGTGGGCCATGTAGAAAGATTTTCTGACCATTGTGGCAATGTGGTTATCAAAGGAGAGGTTGCTATCCACTTGGGTCCCAAGGTCTCTTATCACACTTTCTGTGTTAAGTGAACTTCCCCCTATTTGGTAATTCATGGGTATCCTGTTTTTGCCAAAGGGGATAACAATGCACTTTTTGGCATTTAGTTTGAGGCCATGATTTTGACACCAGGTGTCAGTCTCGGTGAGGCCCTTTTGCAAGATGTCTACGTCGGCAGGGGAATCTATAATGGCTCCCAGTTTGCAGTCATCTACGAACTTGGATAGCCATAGACCCCTTTTTGTTTGCTTGCACTTCAAAGAAGTATATACCGAACAGGAGGGGTCCCAGGACTGAACCTTGGGGTACTCCACTTGTCACTGGTTTGGAGTTGGATCTGGAGTCAGCAACTCTTACTGTGTGGGTTCTGTCCGTGAGCCAGTTGGTCACCCATCACGTGATGTAAGGGTTTATGTTAAGGTTGGTGTGTTTATCAATGATTCCTGAATGAGGGACAGTGTCAAAGGCTTTAGCGAGGTCCAGGTAGGCTGTGTGGACTACCTTGCCCTCGTCTATGGCCTTTGTAACTGTTTCAAAGAAGTCTACCAGGTTTAGGAGACATGACCTATCTTTTACAAATCCGAATTGGGTAACATCCAGAGTTTGGAGGTTACCTATATCTTTGTTTATGAGTTCCATGATGATATGCTCCATGGCCTTGCATATCAGGCTCGTCAGATTGATAGCAACAAAAATCAAAAGTCGACAAAGCAGCTGAACAAAAAATAAATCAAAAAAACTGCTCAAGGCTGGAAAATACGAAACCACAGACTAGCGTAACTTCCACTTTATTCAACGCTTTCATAAAAAACTTCTTAGGTTCATAGGTTCAGGTCTTGGTTTTATTTGGGATTGCCTGATCCATGCAGTCCCCTGAGGTGTCATAGGAAGGGGCATAAGCTTCTTCCGCTTGGCAGTAGGTTCCTCTCTCTCCTGAACTCTTGAAGGATACACACCACACTACAAGTAGTGTGAAGTTTGTTTGCTTCTTCAGTCTTTCCTTTTGGTGTTTCTTTTTGTTGTGGATGTGATTTCCAGTGAGATTAGATTATGATTGATGAATGATTCTGACCAATGAGGGATATACTACCGTTGTGACATTTTTGAGCATGTGTGTGACAATGGATTTTCTATCCTCGATCGTCCTCTCGTGGGGAACGTGGACTAGCTGACTAGCTTATCCATGGCATAAACTATCCAGGAAGGCCAGGGTTTGGGTTAGGGAAGCAGTAATTTATCCCGAATGTTATTCGGTCTATTGATGATGGTGTTTATGATGGTGTTTTATACCCTCATTGTTCTTGGGGAGTCTTGTGTTGGGTCCCTGGGTTTGAGAGGGTGGCCTGTGGCATGCTACAATTGGGAGGAGATTTTTATGATTGTTAGTTGCATTGTTAGTTGCCTCCGGATCATTTTGCTGCTTCATGTTACCTTAGAGGACCGAGTATCCTTTGGAGTATCCTTTATGAATATGGGAACACCCCTCCTTGTTGGGGCCGAACATGATAAGGGGTGCAAAACCTATTAGTGCGAGGGTTTCCTTGTGAGCCTTGAACCGGTTTTCAGTTACAGCACAGACATAGTTAACTCTATTTAGAGACTGTTCTCCATACTGAGGTTTATTGAGATTTAGCAGTCTTGCCATTTTCAGACATTACCCATTGATCTTCCATTTTTATTTTTTCAGGTTTTAGGTTTAGAATTTGAGCCTTGCCTATCAAGGGGGGTAGGTTTAGCCTTAGCCAGGATCCTGAATCCCAGGGGTGACAGGTGCAAGCCATCCCATGCTAGCCAGTGTGATCCTCATGTCATGTCATCCCATCAGACACCACACACATCCCCTCTTTGAGACACACCCAGACATTAAGCCAATTGTTAAACTGGCCAATTGTTAAAGCTGATCATGTGGTCTCATTATTGTGGCAGCTGCTCTGTTCTGTGGTATACAGGCATCAGGTCATACCCAGGAGCATACCAATCTCTTTCATGCAGTCCAGGGAGGTAATGCAGTCAGGGAGGTCACACCAGCATGGACAACCACACTGTGTGACATGTACTACTTGTCATATTTCGATCGAAAGCTTATGTGTGTGAGGTTGTGTTATGTGGCGGATTCTAGCTCCAGATAGGCTCTCCTGACCAGTGACTCTCCTGTTGGTGTTCTTGTGTGGGACGTCACAGTGTACTATGGAGTCACTGTTGTTGTAGTATGTTTGGTGTTGTGTTGGCCTTAAGGGGCTGTGACTGCTTTGTTACACTGCTTTGGGGTTGTTGTTGGTTTAGGTAAGGGTTTAGGTAGCAGTTGTTTGGTTGCTGCTGTGTTGGCCTTGTGTTTAGTTTAGTGTTTTACTCACAGAGTTGCCTAGTTGTTTGTGGTGTGTGTATGTTTTACTGTCAGGAGGTAAATTTGGTGTGAGGGAGTTTTTTGTGTTGTGTGGTTTATGTCTCTGTCCTGTCTGGTCTTGCCAGTCCTGAGTTAAGAGCTCAGCCTCCAGTTTGCCAATTATATGGAGAACCAAAAGAAATGTTACATCGAACATTCATTTAAATACTGCACACAATTAAAATCAATTAATCAATTACATAGTGTAAAATCATAATTAAAGAGCTCTTTGCAAAAAACAAACTCTTCATTCATCATTATGCACTATAAAATGGGCATAATTGAATACATTACAATAACAAACATTATAAAACATATGCTTCACGATCTTTTAAGAAACATTTAATATTGATGGCTTCATTTAACCTAGGAAAATGATCCACCTGTAATTTGATTTGCCATCTAGTTTCTCTTTGAGCCAAACAATTCCTGTAATCACCTCCCCTGTTATCAGGTTCACAGTGTTCCAGGATAGAAAACAAACATTTTTTAAAACCAATACATTCAACACTATGTCTATAAAATATTTGTTTTTTGTCCTTATTTCTAATATTATACATATGCTCCTTCATTCTAACATTTAATTTTCTAGTAGTCATACCAATATAAAATGATGAGCATTTGTCACACACTGCAATATAAACAACTCCTTTTGTTTTACAACAAAAATTACCAGGGACCCCTATAGTATTAAGTATATGAGGAAGCTGAATATAAGGACCTTCTAAATAAACCTACAAACAGAACAATCATGACATTTGTGCATACCCCTATTGATGTGCCCCTTCTTAATGCTAATGTCATGATTGTTCTGTTTGTAGGTTTATTTAGAAGGTCCTTATATTCAGCTTCCTCATATACTTAATACTATAGGGGTCCCTGGTAATTTTTGTTGTAAAACAAAAGGAGTTGTTTATATTGCAGTGTGTGACAAATGCTCATCATTTTATATTGGTATGACTACTAGAAAATTAAATGTTAGAATGAAGGAGCATATGTATAATATTAGAAATAAGGACAAAAAACAAATATTTTATAGACATAGTGTTGAATGTATTGGTTTTAAAAAAAATTTGTTTTCTATCCTGGAACACTGTGAACCTGATAACAGGTGAGGTGATTACAGGAATTTTTTGGCTCAAAGAGAAACTAGATGGCAAATCAAATTACAGGCGGATCATTTTCCTGGGTTAAATGAAGCCATCAATATTAAATGTTTCTTAAAAGATCGTGAAGCATATGTTTTATAATGTTTGTTATTGCAATGTATTCAATTATGCCCATTTTATAGTGCATAATGATGAATGAAGAGTTTGTTTTTTGTAAAGGGCTCTTTAATTATGATTTTAAACTATGTAATTGATTAATTGATTTTAATTGTGTGCAGTATTTAAATGAATGTTCAATGTAACATTTCTTTTGGTTCTGAAGAAGTTTTTTACGAAAGCGTTGAATAAAGTGGAAGTTACGCTAGTCTGTGGTTTCGTATTTTCCAGCCTTGAGCAGTTTTTTTGATTTATTTTTCGTCAGACTGAGGTCCATAGTTCCCGGGGGTCTGTGGTGGCTCCTCCTTTGTATAGAGGGATAACTGTTGCTGTGTGCCATTCTGTGGGTACATAGCCTGAGGTGAGGCTGTGGTTGAACATGGATTTTAGGTGGGAGGCTAGTTCATTTTGGAGTTCGCGTAAGATGCAGCCGGAGATGTTGTCCTGTCCCATGGATGCTGTGTTTTTGGCTTTAGAGAGTGCCATTTTTTACCCATGTGTTTGTGACTGCTGGGCCTCTACAACCATCTGGTATAGTATGTTTGCACTGAACCTATTTGCCAATATGTTGGAAATATCAGTTGGCTCTGTATATTTTGTGCCGTACTGTTGTAGCTCGGTGCAGATCGAGGTGTTGCCATGGAAATACTTGACATAGCTAAAGAATGCCTTGTGGTTGCCTTTGAAATCCGTGGCAATTTTCCTTTCAAAATTAGCTTTAGAGGGTTTTTATGAGAGATTTTAGTTTCTTACTGAGGCTCGTCAATGAGTTCCTCCATACCTGGGTTTTTACTCTCTTTTGCAACAGTTTCTTCCTTCTGTTGTAGAGTTTGTTAATGGCAGGGGACCACCAGATTGGCGCAGGTTGCTTGTAGTGTGCATTTGTGTAGGATTCAGCAGTCGTGACTGTATTTACTGTGCTATCCATCTGCAGGGGTATCGCGAAGTTAGTCACCTCTGTTTTGAAAAGCATAAAGTTCGCTTTGGAGAATTTTTTTTACGATGGTTTCATTGTGTGGGGGTGGGGTCGGGCTGTGAAGATCTAGGATGATTAGTTTATGGTCTGATCTAACCAGCGAGGAGTTGATCTCGGGCATTGACCACCGGTCACCCATGTTGGTAATGACCAGGTCCAGAATATTGTTGCCCCGATGGGGGCATTGACAAGTTGACCAGGAATCATTGAGCCAGGGGGTTAGTACAAGAGTAGTTTTCCCAGTTAATGTTTGGGTAGTTGAAATCACCCATTGTTATGGTGTTTGGTTGGACCCTCATTTTTTCCAATGTCCCCAGGAATGAGGAGCGAGGGTCCTGGGTCATGGTGGGGGATCTATGACAAGCTACAATTTGGAATGCATTTTTGCCCTGGGTTAGTTGCACTTGGATGATTTCAGAAGAATCATATTTTGCAACTAGCCTGGAAGTGTGGATGTCCTTGATGAATATGGACACACCTCTGCTCTTCGTGTTTCAATCCTTGTTTTGTGGCCGAAATGTGTTGTATGAGTTGTAGCCTATTAGTGCTGGGGTGCTCTCAGGAGCCTTGAAAGTACAGCTGTGTACACTTACCATAAATGTAGATGTTCTAGTGTATTCACTGTTGCAGTCCTAACAAATGGGTTATCCAGCTCCCAGTAGCCCTCAGTCGGCCAGAATACCAAAGGTAAGTAAAAATGACATCGGCCGCTGATGGTTGTAAAGGACGTCAGGGCGTACGATACAAAAGGAGGCAGCCAATGTCAGTTCCTCAGTCTTTCTTGCCATAACAGTCAGGAGCCCCCAGAAAATAAGGCTTAAATCAAAAACCAATTTGACAAAAAACAAATTAAGCCTGCACCTCACTGCGGTAGTGTTGTCGCCTCACAGTAAGACGTTGCCCTGTTTGATTCTCAGCTAGAGCGTCTTCTGCAGTTGTCTGGGCCACTATCACAGACGACAAATGAGTGCTCAGAACAGGTGTCCCTAGAGCACAAGTTTTCTTTCCGTGTGGAGACCTGCGTGAATGGGCGTACCTTCGTTGAAGGTTGTGCGTCAGGGCCAGCAACTTGGTGCATAAAAATCTACTGCCAATCATTAGTGGACCGGAGTTCCACTGTGGCGACCCCTAACTGGGAAAAGCCGAAAGACACAACACCCTCAGGAAAAGAGAATAGGAGAGGACCACAAAAAGGGGGAAGGAGGGAGGGAAACCAGGACTGCAACAGAGAATACACTCAAACATCTACATTTATGGTAAGTGTACACAACTGTACTACGTTCGTGTTTCACTGTTGCAGTCCTAACAAATGAGTTGATTACCAAAGCCCAGAGAAAAAAGGGGGGAGGAACCAACAGCATCAAGGGTTGGAAATAATGCCCTGCAACACCGCAGTGGCAAACCCTGCCATGGCTCTGGAAAACAGAGGCAAATTATAATGCTTTGTGAAAGTGTGACGAGAAGACCATGTGGCAGCCTCCAAAATGTCTTTAGTAGCGACACCCCTTAGAAAGGCTGCAAAAGTGGAAGCTGCTCTAGTAGAGGGGGTCCTACCTCCTCGAGGCAGAGCTTTGCCATGAAAGGAATAACAAAAAGTAATGTAATGTGCAATCCATTTAGAAATGGTCTGCTTAGAAATAGCCTTGCCCTGGGCTCCAGGGGCAAAACTAACCAATAATTGTGCTGATTTCCGAAGGTCCTTAGTCCTGTCCAGGTAAAACCTGAGCTGTCTGTGCACATCAAGAGAATGTAGGATCCTTTCACCTCTATTGCAAGGATTAGGAAAGAAGGTAGGAAGGTGTATGGACTAATTAAAAGTCATGCTGGAAACCACCTTATTCATAAAGGAGGGATTAGTCCTCAGAGAGACTCTATCTGCATGGAAAATAAGAAAAGGCTCCACGGCCATCAAAGCTTGCAGCTCTGAAACCCTCCTTGCTGAAGTTATGGCCATGAGGAAGCAGTCGTCCAAGAGAAAAACTAAAACTGTAGAGGCAGCTGGCTCAAAAGGAGGAAGAGTGAGTTTCTCCAGAACAAAATTAAGATCCCAGGCTGGAGTAGGTGCTCTTCTGGAAGGTTTTAGATTGCAAGCACCTCTGAAAAACATTTTCATCAGGGGATGAGAGAAAATGGGTTGTTCAAGAGAACAATGAGCAGAAATGGCTGAAGCATGGAGCTTCAGAGAGGAAAAAAAAAAGACCACCCTGAAGCAAACCAGCCAGGTACTCCAGGATCAGAGGAAGGGTAGGTTGAGAAGCAGACTCCCCTCTAGCCTGCATCCATTGAGAGAACCTTTCCCATTTGCCAGCATAGGATTTCCTAGTGCTAGGCCTCCTGGCCTCCCTAAGCACGTCAACCACCTGTTGGGAAAGGGAGGAAAAAGGGAAGGAGTCATACAATGAGCCAAGCTGCCAAATAGAGAGACTGAAGATGAGGATGTAGAATGTTTCCCCTTTCCTGAACCAAACAATCCGGCTTCAGAGGAAGATGCCAAGGAAGAAGATGGGAGATACAGCAAAACAGTGGATACAAATGCTGTCTGGGCCAGTTCGGAGTTATGAGAATAGTCCTTGGATGTTCATCCCTGATCTTCACTAATGCTCTGGGAAGAAGAGGAAGAGGAGGGAAGGCATACACTGATAGCAATGTCTAAGGGAAGGACAGAGCATCCACTTTTCAGGCTCTGCTGTGCTGCTGTCAGGTGCAAAAGAGAGGTAGCAGATGGTTGTCCAGGGAGGAGAAAAGATCCAACTGAGGAGTGCCACAACGTTGAATGATGCTGTAAAAGAGTACTCTATTCAGCTGCCACTCGTGAGGATCCAGGGTTTACCTGCTCAACTGGTCTGCCAAAACATTGAGCCTTCCTGGAAGAAACTGAGCTAGGAGATGCAGGTCCAGGGATGCTGCCATGGACCAAAGATTCATGCTTTGTCTTCACAGGGGGTAAGAGTGAGTCCCTCCCTGCTTGTTGATGTACCACATGACTGTAGTGCTGTCTGTCCTGACAAGCAGGGTCCCTGGAGAAAGAAGATGCTTGAAAGCCAGTAAGGCCTGCTGAACTGCAATCAGCTCTTTTAGATTTATGTGCAGGTGCATCTGCTGGGTGTTCCAACATCCCTGTATGCATCTGCTCCCCAGGCATAGTCCAATGCATCTGTAGTCAGAACTTGGCAAGAGGTGTCCAAAAAGGCATGCCTTTGTTTTGTAGACAGGCTGTTGCCCACCATAGAAACTCCATCTGCAGACATGGAAGCAGAGAAATCATCACATCCAGGTCCTCTGAGTGTTGACACCAAATGTTCTTGAGGTACCATTGCAATTTCCTCATATGCAGTCTTGCATATGGAATCATAAGAATACAAGATGCCATGAATCCCAGAGCTTGCAGGTACTTCCTTGCAGGAAGCTGGGACAGGCTTGCCAAATCCTTGAAGTAAACTGAAGGAGTTGTCTGCTTCTCCTGGGTGAGATGTATCATCTGGGCGGCTGTGTTCAGACTCGCGCCCAGGAATGTTATCTCCCTGGATGGTACCATTTACGGTTTTTCCACATTGAGAGTGTAACCCAGGGAAGAGAGAGAGGAGTCTTTACGAATTCCAGATCCTTTAATAGCTGTTCCTGAGAACTTGCTTGAATCAGACAGTCGTCCAAGTATGGGTAAATCTGATTTTTTCTTCTGCCTGCAAATAAAAAGCAATGACTGGGGCCAGGCACTTTGTGAAGACTCTGGGAGCAGTAGATAAGCCAAAGGGCAGCGCAAACAATTGGTAATGTTGCTCGCCCACTCTGAAATGAAGGTACTGTCTGCAACTTTCCCTGATAGGAATGTGCAGATAAGCCTCTTTGAGATCCAAGGTTACCAGCCAGGAATCCTTTTCTAGAAGTGGTAGCAACTGATGTAGAGTGAGTATTTTGAACTTTAGAATTACAAGAAAAAAACTCAGAATGGAAAGATCCAGGATAGGACGCCAGCTGCCTTCTTTTTTTTGGAACTAGGAAAAGCCTGGAATAAAAGCCCTGGCCTACCTGCTGAGAAGGAACTGATTCTATTGCTCACAGATGAGGCAGAGACAACATTTTTTTTTCTACTTCTGCCTTTTGGTTTGGACGAACATCCGGGAATCCCTTGGGAGCTGGAAAGGTGCGGAAAGAAAACTTGTGCCCTAGGGACACCTGTTCTGAGCACCCATTTGTCGTCTGTGATAGTGGCCCAGACAACTGCAAAAAAAGCCTATCTTCCCTTAAAGGACTCTCCCAGCAGGCAAGAACAGGCAGAAGGTGTATAAAGTCATTGAGAGTGTTTTGATTGAGATGCAGGATTGGAGCTTCCCCCTTTTGAAGTGGAAGCCTGCCAATGCCTAGACCTTTGAGAGGTAGCCCCCTGCCCCCTAGAAGATTTGTAACCTCTAGTCCTGGAATGGTTCTGTCTGCTGGTATCAGGAAAGGTCCAATTCTTGGAAGGGTAATTCCTGTTAATGCGAGGGGGTTGAACTTGCAGAAAATCCTTAACAGTTTGCATGGACTTGGCCTTATCCTCCATCTTCTTCAGTACCTCCTCTGCTTTGGTGTCAAAAAAACTGTCTTTATGCAAAGGTACATCCAAAAGCTTAACCTTGACAGGTTCTGGAAGAGGCTGTTCTCTGAGCCAAGTGTGCCTTCTAATCACAGATCCAGTAGCCGTAGCCCTGCTGAAGGCCTCAAGAATGTCAAAACCACAATGCAAAGAATGCCTATTGACCAGACTGGCTGAAGTCAGTAAATCATGCATGTCTTTACTCTCTGCCAAAACAGGTACACTTGCTATCCTAGACTTAATAGCCTCCAAGGTGTGCTGCTGGTACTTCAGTATATGAAAAAGAATATTTGTACCCTAATAGCTAGGGTGGCAGAGGTATAAACCTTCTTGCCCCACCTATCTAGATTCCTAGACTCCCTGTCAGAGGGAACAGGATTCCTGGTAACAGTGGTCTTAACTCCTTTGGGGCCCTGAGAAATAACCTCTGGATCAGCCAACGAATTCCTGAAAAGAAACAGATGTGAATCAGGGACTCTGTAGTACCGGTCAGGTTTCCTGGGAGCAGCAGGAACCAAATTTGAAGACAAGGAATTTTCTAGAAAAACATCAACAACTTCCAACACAGGGGGAACAGCAAGAGGCCTATGCTGAGGTAAATCCAGAAACTCCCTAATCCGTTTCTTGGATTCAGGATAATCCTGACTTTCCCATTTAAAATGTTCTCTGCGGGTATTTAAGGTATCACCAAAAGAGAAATCCTCTGGAGGAGAGGCCGAAGGGATGGACTCCTCTGCATCTGCATCCGAATCCTCAAAAGGAGAAAAAGCCTGAGAAAATTCATCTTCATCAGCAGAAATGCTGGAAGAATCAGAACGTGAGCAGGACAAAGCCTCAGGGGAAACATCCCTGCTCTTTTTAGGAGGAGGAGGCTGAGAACCCCTAATAAAAGAGCCAACAAATCATTAGTCATTTTAACCATTTGGGATTGAGGGGAACGAGAAGATACTGGAGCCTGCCTTTTCACAGGCTTACGAATGAAAGATTTATCTACAAGCCTGAAGGACTCGGGAGGCCTGGCAACCGCCAAAGGAGCAGCAGGAGTCGAGGGAAGAAGTTTGCTGTCAGACCGCAAAACGGAGGCCTCAGACACCGGAGTCAGGTTAGTGGCTCTGGCTCCAGCAGCAAAAGAGGTGACCAGAGACAGGTCGCAAGGCAAAACGGAGGCTGAAGGCCTAAAGGACTCAGACTCAATCAAGGCCTGCGGTTGTACATCAGTGGACATCAGGGACTGCAAAGGCGTCTCACTGGCTACCGCCTGTCTGATGACCAACTTAACCTCATCCAAGGACTTCGCTTTCTGAGACCTGTCGCAGTCCTTATCCTTACGTTTCTTCGGAAAATCCGAAGCCTGAAGACCGGCGGATGCCATACCAATGAACTTAGGCCAAACTCCAAAATGCCTAGCCAAAATCTTGGCCCGACGATGGGTAGTACGCGTATTAAAGGAGGCACAGAGATCACACTTGGGAACGTCATATTCAAGGCCTAAACAAATAATGCAACAGGAATGAAAATCTCTATGGGGAATCTGCTTTCCACAGGTAAGGCAATTATTAATTTTTTCTGACATTCATTAAGGCAAGAAAAGAGGATCCCCAACGGGGTACTTAGCTGTAGTAGACCAACTCTCGTAGTCAGAAACCAACGAAGGTAAACTGCCGACCGGCACTCCTACATGAAAACCTTCTGCTCCGGCTCCGTGGCAAGGAAGACTGAGGAAGTGACGTCGGCTGCCTCCTTTTGTATCGGACACCCTGATGTCTTTTACAACCGATGGCAATCTATGTCATTTTTACTTACCTTTGGCATTCTGGCTGAATGAGGGCTACCGGGAGCTGGATAACCCAATTGTTCGGACTGCAACAGTGAAACAAGATGAACATCCAGGTCTCAGTCACTGCACAGATGTCAATGTTCTCCATTTTGAAGAGTGCCTCAAGTGAGTGCATTTTGAGGTTTAGACTCCAAGCGTTGAGTAGCATTGCCCTCAGTTTTTTGTTTCCTGGAGTTGTTATGGTGGTGGATTTGTTTTTTGAGCCTTGCCTTAAAAAGGCACTATAGAGGCGGCAAGAGCCTTGGCCAATATTCTGAATCCCAGGGGTGACAGGTGCAGGCCAACTCTGGTGAAGCATCATGGCCTGTCAATCATGTCATCCCAGGCAGACAGATACTGGATCCCCTTTGAATGACACCAGAAGCTTAGCCTATTGTTGAAGTTGATCACCTTATCCTTGTACTCTGGTATCATTTTTGGTAAAGGCAGGATGCTACTCAGGCTAGGGTCATACCTGCCTGGGCTACAAGATCAGAGAGCTCTTCCATGTCTCTTTTCATGTAGTCCAGGGAGGTACGTCTCAGGTCATTTACACCAACATGGACTATGACAGAGTCATATTTGTACTTGCCTTGTGGTGACCTGAGTGCATGCGTTATGTGGTGTATTCTTGACCCGACAAGCAGCTGACCGTAACCTTCTCTTTGTCCAGCCTAGTGAGTGGGGCATTGGTGTGCCTGACAATAGAGTCACCTATCACAAGTGTGTTTGGTATGTTGTTTTGCCTTATGGGCTGTGGTTGTGCGGAACACTGAGTTTGTGTGCTATGTGTTGTTTGGAGTGTGTTGGTGGGAGGAGGTTGCTTGTGTGTCTGCTTTGGAGGTCTCTGTTGCCTAGGCAGATTTGGATTTTTAACTAGAGCCTCCGTATATGTCTTGGTGCTTCTGTGTGGGTTTTGGAGGTGTTGATCTATGTGTTGTGAGTGGGGTGTTGTGAGTTGTTACCTTCTCCTCTTGACTGTCTGTTCCAGTCTTGGTTGGAGAGAGCTTTGTCTCTAGACTGGCTGTATAAGTGCATCTCTCGCAAGTGTTAGTGTTTGGTGGTAGGAGGAGAGGATCATCTGTGTACATGAGGCAGTTGTAGCATTGCCTCAAGATGCTTATCAGGTAGGCTGGAGAGTACACAGGGAGCTATCTCTTGGACATGCCTGAATAAGTAGGGAAGTATAAAGACTATTCCCTTCTGGCAGATGCAAGGGTTGAGTGCTTATTGCTGCAGAAGATTTAGAACAAGTGCTGGGCTGAAAGGTGCGGGTCTGAGTGCTTTAGGCTGAAAGACTGCCAAGTTCTAAGGGAAAAACTGAAGATCAGACTTTGTGAAGCCGGGAATGGTTAACCTCAGCTAAATGGCACTGTGCAGTGCGCAAAACTGGGCAAAAGGGAGTTTTTTTTATAGCAGAAAGATATAAGGGATAAAAATTGGCCCATAATGTCCAATAAACTACAAATTCTGAGCTGAAAACCACTCCTCCAGGGACAGATAGGCTGCTCAAAGCTCCCCACTCTCACTGGTGAACAGAGAAACTTCCTTCTATCCAAGTAAGGTATGGGTCAGCATAGGAACTACAAAACAGTTGTGGATTCAGCAAACTCTGAAAACTGGACTCTACTAGCTTCAGAAAGGTGAGAAACAAGTATAGAAGACATTTTTTTTTTTTTTAGACATTCAGGCAGTAAACACAAAATGGCAGTAAACACAAAATAAACACTTAGGCACAGAAAAAAGGCTATAGCTCTTGAGTGTGTAGCCTACAACAGTTTTCCTTTTGTCTGTATGGTTTTCAGCTTTCCTGCTAAAAGCAAGCCAACTGACCGGATACAATACTTGTAGGTAGAAAGAGCTTGGTGAGAGATACATACACCAATAAACAAACATATATGAACTGATCAAAAAACAAACGAACACTGAGCCTCATTTTAAGAACTAATTAGTTATGATACACACCACAACAGCCTCAAACCAATGTTGCTGCCAAATGGAGTAAAAAAATTTGCATCATAGGTGCTCTGGACAAATTTCCCCTGCTCAGTATAAACACCATCCTAGCCTTGGGTTTCCCTAAAAAGAGGCCATTTCGGCATAGTAGGACTAACCCAATCAACAAATTTTAAATAAAAAATGCGTAGTGATTTTTTATTTAAAAAATATTTTTATTATTTTTCGGCCCCAAAACTCGGACCAAACCACAAAAGGAGGGGGAGTATCCATATTCATCAAAGATACCCACACCTCCAGGTTAGTGGCACTGCATGAAGCATCGGAGACCATCCATGTGCAACTAACAGTGGGCAAAACTGCTTTTCAGTTTGTAGCCTGCTACAGACCACCCTCCCAAACTCAGGAACCCCACTCGGCTTTCCTGAGAACACTGGAGAATATGAAGGTCTCTCCAAACACCATTATATTGGGTGACTTCAACTACCCAAACATAGACTGGAAGCACTACTCAAGCCCCAACACCCTCGCCCAAGGGTTCCTAGAATTTATAAACTCAAATGCTATGGAACAACTGGTCACCACTCCCACAAGAGGGGAAAACATATTGGACCTGATCATCACCAACATGGGGGCTCTATGTTCTATACCAGAGGTATACCCCTCATTGGTAAGATCTGATCATAAATTAATCTCACTGGACATCCATATCCCATCCCCACCCCCAGCCAAGGAAACCACGGTGAAGAACTTCTCAAAAGTAAATTTCACACTTCTTAAAACCGAGGTGGAATCCTTCAAAGCCCCCAGGCCAGTGGAAAATACGGCCCAAACAGCAAAATTCTTTACAAACGCTTTCTATGGACATCTACAGGAATGCATGGATCGTGCTATCCCAAATAAAACCAAGACTCATTCCTCCAAAGAGAGACCTGTCTGGTGGACCCCAGTCATAAATAAGCTGTACAACAGAAGGAGGATGCTACTACATGATAGAGCAAAATCTCAAAAAGGGAAGGCATCTCTGATCAGTACTAGCAAGAAACTACGATCCCTCATAAAATCATCAAAGGCCAACTTCAAAAGAAAAATTGCACAAGATGCTAAAGATAATCACAAGGCCTTCTTTAGTTATGTCAGGAACCTGGGTGGCAACTCCCAGATATGCTCTGAGTTAGTTCAAAATGACAAAAAATACACTGGACCCACAGACATTGCCAACATCCTGGCAGACAGGTTCAGTGCAAACTTCCCCCCCCCCTTCCCCCCCCAAAAGAGCAAATGTCTATCCCAACAGAGTGCAGCCTCCCTGACATCACAGATGCACAGGTAACAGCTGCTCTCTCCAAAGCAAAAAACACAGCATCAATGGGACCGGACGGTGTCCCAGGCTGCGTCTTACACGAACTCCAAGAAGAACTGAACCCTCACATAAAGTCACTGTTTAATCTCAGCCTTACTACAGACTATGTACCCAAGGAATGGCGTACAGCAACAGTGGTCCCACTCCACAAAGGTGGTACCACAACGGACCCCGGAAACTATTGCCCTATAAGCCTGACTAGCCTGGTCTGCAAAGCTATGGAGCATATCATCATGAAACTCATAAACAAAGACATTGGGAACCTCCAAACACTGGATCCTACCAAATTCGGCTTTGTTAAGGGCAGATCTTGCCTCTTGAACCTGGTCGATTTCTTTGAAACAGTCACCAAGGCCATAGATGAAGGGAAGATAGTCCTACACAGCCTACCTGGACCTCACAAAAGCCTTCGACACAATACCCCACTCGGGCATCATAAATAAGCTCACCAGCTTAAATATCAACCCCTATGTCAAAAGATGGGTTGCAAACGGTCTCAGGGATAGAACCCACATGGTCAGAATTGCAGGTGCCATGTCAGACTCTAAACCAGTTACAAGTGGCGTCCCACAAGGCTCAGTCCTGGGACCTCTCTTGTTCGGTATATATTTCTCTGAGGTACAGGCTAACATGGGAGGACTATGGCTGACCAAGTTCGCAGATGACTGCAATCTTGATGCCATAATCGACTCGCTGACTTACACAAGCATCCTCCAAAAGGGTCTCACAGAGACGGATAACTGGTGCCAGAGCCATGGCCTAAAGCTAAATGCCAAAAAGTGCACAGTCCTTCCCTTTGGGAAAAACAAAGTGCCCACAAATTACCACATAGGTGGTAATCCATTAAGTACGGAAGAAGTAATTAGGGATTTGGGGACCCAAGTAGATAGCAATCTCTCCTTTGACAATCACGTTGCCAAAGTGGTTAGAAAGACTTTCTATATAGCCCACCTTATCATGAAAGGGTTCACATCTAGATCAAGAGAGGTCATTGTGCCCCTCTACTCATCACTCATCAGCCCATAATTGAATACAATGCCCCATTTGGGATGTACCTTACCAGACACCTGCAGCAACTGGAAAGACCCCAAAAGTACCTCACCAAGAGGATCAAGGGACTCAAACAGATGCCCTACACAGTCAGGCTAAAGAAACTCCAGCTCTACTCAGTTGCTTACCGCCTAGTCAGAGGTGATCTGTGTCTGACGTATAAAGCCATGTCCAACCCAGAATTAATGGACATGCTCCACCTCAGGAAATCCAAATCCCTTAGAGCTACATGCTCCAGGAACTTAAACCTCAGCACAGAAATAAATAGGACATGCTGTAGGGACAGATTCATATCCCAGAGACTCCCCTCACTCTGGAACAAAATCCCAATCCATGTTAGGCAGAGTCCCTCAATGACCCTCTTCAAGAGAAATCTTGACGAGAGGATGGGAGATCGTAGGTTTACCCCTGGATCTCTTCTGTGTCCCTACTAGACAGAGGCACAGTAAACTAACCTCAAAAGGGCCATCTTCTGTGACCTACTATACAGAGGCACAGTCAACTAATCTAAAAGGGTGGCGAAAGCCAAACACACTCTGGCTAGGCTTATAAATGCCCTAGGGCAGATAGCCTAGTATCAACCTATGAACCTATGAACAGTCCATGATTGTGTAGTAGCTGCAACCCTAAATATGCACCTTAAATTAATACTGTCACTCCAAACCCAAAGCATTCTACAAATAGCACACTTCTGTAACACCGCACTGAGCTTAGACCAGAACCAACTATCCATACAGCAAACCCGTCAGCACAGTCATCATACTGACATTATACTGACATTATAGGTTCATAGGTAGGTACTAGGCCCATATAAGCCTAGCCAAAAAGGTACCCTGGCTTTCGCCACTCAAGAAAATTATTTTTGAACATTTACTTGCAACAGAAAGAGTAATGTCAGTTTTCTAGTCTGCAAATAAATATTTAACGTAAAGCTGATGAAACTGTTGTGAACGTTTACTTTCTGCTTATACAGCAGAGGATTTCTGTTGTTAACATGTTGTTTAAAGTAAACAAGAATCATAGATCTGCTTTGCCCATCTGTACTACACAGTTAGACACAATGTGGGCAAACAGTAATTAGCATATCACACTATTTACCTCTCATTCCGGGTGTTAAACTGGTCAGACAGACTCAAGTATGTAGATCCGCTGATCAGATTAACTACACCTGCACTAAAATAAAAAGAGATACACTAGTGCAAACAAAAAAAAAAAAAACAAGGGAGGAAAATGCGGCCTTACAGATACAGTTACCATAATGCAGACTAGCAATGGCGTAGAAAGCACGGGTGCATGCACACACCACAAAAGCTACACTATGCACTTTTCTATGGGGTAGCTTTTGACATTACAAGAGGTTACTATGTTCCCATCTTTACGTGCAAACACAGAGTCCCAGTGCATAGCACATTAAAATGGCATAAAGCTTTACAACTCCAAAAAGGACAAGCGATAAATATCAAATACAAGAATGCCAATTGAGCTCAAAACAGTGTAACAAGGAGTATGCCAGTGACCTAATGTAAGATTTTTTTAATGAGTCATGAATATTTTTACAGAGCTGTATTTTATTCCTGCATATGCTAACAATATCACTCTTTGACAAGTGTGTGTGTGTGTGTGTGTGTGTGTGTGTGTGTGTGTGTGTGTATACATAGATACGTACATTTTGAATGACACAGTGGGAGAGTGGAAGCGCAATGCACAAATCACACTCTCCAGACCTCTGCTGTCCTTTTGAAGCACTGGACAAACATCCGATGCTTTGTCATTCCTCTCAGCAGGTTGTTTTACAGTGAAAAGCAGGGCTCGCCACTTCATGTTTTGACAGGGTTATCAGCACTTCTGTTTGTATGCCACACCTCGCACTATCACTTTAAAGTAATGACCAGAGCTTTCACACATAATTCACATCAGGCAGGATATTA
>NC_056751.1:726915516-727093016 GCF_019279795.1 Protopterus annectens
AGTGCACTCCAGTGTCCTGTTTTTCTCTTCTTGAGACTGAGCCCGAGTCAGACCCTTGTTCATGTAAGAGATTCCCCTGGTCCTGCAGTGAGCTATTACAGGTACCAGACATTCACTAAAACCCTAGAAGTAACATACAAACCAAATGCCAGAGAAGTAAACTGATAACTGTGTTCTCCAACCAACCTTAGGTACTGCCTGCATCCTTGGAAAACAGTGATGTGGGCATATACATCCTTGAGGTTTAATGTTACCAGTACAGCCTGAGAACCTGGGAAGGATAGGAGAACATGCAGAGCAAACCTCAAGAATTTGGGGACTTTATTCTATTTGCATTTTTAATCAGGGTAGAACACTGATTTCCATGGGTAACCCGGAAACACGGTCTAATTACATGACTTGCTCAGAGTCACATGGTTAGTCAGTGGTGGCTGAGGAATCAAACCCTGGACCACTGAACCACAGAAAACAGCTGGTTGAAGGAAGAGGGATGGATGGTCAAGAGATAGGTGCTGAATCAGGGGGGTGGGCAAGCTGATATTGTAGGGCTAATATTACCACAACTGACCCCTGCTGCAAGCCAAGCCTTGAGATCCCCGACATCCCTCTAACCTCCTGCTGCTATTTTAATTTCTGTGTGACCTTCTTATCTTTTGGCAGTTTGCCTTTTCCATGTATCCATTAACGAAGTCCTTGTTTGGATGGGGAATTTTTGTGACATTTGACAACAGGAGGCTAGAACATGTATTTGCCCAATTTACAGTTTTCAAATTGTCCTCTGTTTTTTGAAACACACTGTTAGAACAAATGTGTGAAGAACAATTTTTTTTTACCCAAAAGGGCATTGAGGCTTCAGCCTTCACATCCTCAGAGTGACTGGGTCCCCAGCCATGAATGTCTCCTCATAATGAGCCTTGTAGCAGCAGACCTGACGTAATGTGCTCATTGTGTGGGTTATTATGGCAGTCATAACATTAGTGATATCTGCCACAGGCAGAGTCTGACATTTGCCCTGACTTCCAGAGCAATTCCTCTATGACTCAGCTGTCATTACCCTATGTCAGACATCTTCACAGATCTGGTATACAGGTGACATTCACCCACACAATCTTTGGTTCTCAGTCACCCCTCGCCACATCAAAGGCATTCTACAGTAAGTAACAATCTACCACCAGTGAAGGATTAACCAGAGAAGGGTCTGTGATCTGGAGACTCTAAGACCTCCTGGCTAGCCTGAATAAAGATAGGAGACGGATAAGGAAACAATTATAAGGACTTATGGCCCAGGGTGGGTGCTACCCCCCCCCCAAGTGTCCAAAGCATTAGAGGAAATAAAGGGAGGGAATTGGGACGGAATTAGAGGCCGCACTCAGACATCTACTACTGTGATATATTGCCTACACAAAGCTGTTCCTCATACCCAGAAATGTTTTTTTTTTTGTGTGTGTGTGTGTGGGGGGGGGGGTCACCAGTGTAGCAGTCATAAGAGTAGGAAAGACACTCAAAGCTGGCCTTTGTTAGATAGTATGAGAAGCATACTTTAGTCCTATTAAAAACAAATCCTTCCTTAGCTCTAGAGATCACACCGAACCTGCAATGCATAGACAGGGTGTAGACAAAGGACTAAGTGGATGCCTCTAGGATGCCTTTGGCACTAATCATTTAAATAAGGTAGTGGTAGCAGCTGTGTGCCTTGGTGAATGTTGTCTTGACTCTCCTTCAGGGTCTTGCCATCATGAGCCTTATAAAATGAATACAGTGAGCTATCCATTTAGAGATGCTTTATTTTGTTACTGGTAGACACTTGTTTTCTGCAAAGAAGACAAACACTTGTTCTGATATTCTGGTCGCTTCTCTTCTATTCAAGTAATATCTTAATGTCTTATGTATGTCTAAAGAATGCAGAACATTTTCTCCTTTACTCTGAAGGATAAGAAACCCCAGGGAGTTGGATTGCTGGATTTGGGTTACTTCTGTAATAAATTTTGCCACAAAGAAATTCACTGCAGTTTCATCTCTATCTCAATATATTTCTATCTTTCTCTATCTGTCTAGATATTTAGACCTCCTTGTGATGACAGACAAAGAAGGCAATCATCTAAGCAGCCCTCAGAGTATTCTGCTTGCTCCAAAATACCTGGTCCCAGAAAGCAGCTGATGAGTTCTGCCAACAATACTGGCTTCCCAAACTTGCATGCTGCCCCCCATGCCTGATTTTGGCTACAGTATGTGTTTCCCGGCATGCACACTACTTTCTTAGTCCAAAATACTGCTGGGGAACTCCCTATGACACCCAGTACCTGCTAGGTACCAGGACAGTTGTGAACTAAGCTCCTTCTCCTCAACACCACCCACTCCCATCCACCCTCGTTGGCCTCCCTAGCACTTGGTACTAGTTAGGTCTCTGGGTGTCTTTTTTTTTTAGTCATGGCATTATCCTTCTGTGACATAAGCCATGTACATACACACTATGCATATACTTGCAGTTATTATATTTATGTAATTTGTCCATAGTTTTTTTCATGTTTTTCTCTACTCCTTACATGGTGTTGTAGACTTGCTCTGTACTCATCTATAGCTAAGAAAGGAGTCAAAGTACAACGTGGTTTCAGAAATCATGAAAATGATATAACATGCAAGTTTCAGTACTGAAATAAACCTGGTTAGAAAGGTCAGCCTTCCAATAATTTTTGTGAACTGTTCCTAATAAAACAATCAGCACTATTATGTATATATTTATTTATTTATTGTCTTTTGTTTATTGGAAAAATCAAACTGGGCACAAGTCCTATTTTCAATGGAGGCCACATAAGTAAAGATCCACATGAAATACATATTTACAATAAACAGCCATAAAAATTAAACATTGTGAGCATTATGTTACAGGCATTATTGAGGCAAATAATAAATACATTTATGCTTTAGAAGTTATATTATTTTACATACATCAAAGACATGTTAATGTGCAACAGTTGGGAGATACACAAGTGATGATAATACACCTATAGGTTCATTATATGTAAGTTGACATTAATGAGGTTGGATGTCACTAGAGCATGTAAAAGCTGGAGATACACCTATAGGTTAAGTATATGTATGTTGACATTAGAGGTTGGATGTCACTAGAGCAGGACCAGAAAATGAGGAGGAAGAGGTGGAGGAAGGGAGTAAGCAGAAATAATCAAGAAAAACATAACTAGAACAAGTTCTGAAAGTAAAACCTGGTACACGTCTGTAGATTGGTAAGATGATGAGGTGGGTATGGAGGGGGTATTAGTAGGAGGGGATTATGGACATGGGTTAGTTAGAGGGGCAGTAATAGAGATGCAAGAGAAAGAGTCAGGATTATTGATAAAGAGATTGGCAAGGGAAGAGAAACAAAGAAAGGTGGGTTTAGTCAGGATGGGAGCATGAGCACAGCCATGAGGAAGTTAGGTGCTGTTTTAGGGTGTGTTTGAAACATATGGTAATGTTGTCTTGTTTTAGTGTACATGGGATGGAGTTCCAGTGCTTTGCAACATAAGATGAGTAAAGTGAGTTGCCTTTACTGTTATGAGACTTGGTCCCAGTCAGGAGATATTTGTTCTGTGAGCGGAGATTCTGGGGAGGGAAGTATTATATGAGGATGTTTTGTAGTGATGGGCAGGTGTTGTTATGTATTATTTTAAGGGCACGAAGCAGTTGGGAGTAAGTAAGGTAATCAGGTAGTTCGAGCCTGTGCAGGTGATTCAGTGCTAGGCAGTGGTGTGAACGGCTTGTTAAGTTGGATGCAAACTTAGCTATTTTATTGTAGCAAACCTGTGAAGTGGAGTGACAGCTGGTCAGGACGGGAGCTGCACAGAGAAGTGAATGCAGAAGATAAAATGCTGCTGAAAAAGTTCTAGATTATTCAGTGAAAAGGGGGCTTGTTTCTATAGAGGAAATCTAACTTTTGATGAGTTTTCCTGATGGCCTGAGTGATGTGTTTACCATATTTTATGTTACCATCAAGACACCAAGAAACTTTGTGTTGGAAACTGGTCAATATATTGTACATATAGTAGCTTCAATATAGCTACTTTCCTACCAGTGTTAACCACAACTACAAAATTACAGTGTCACAGACTTAACACATCTACCTCTGTTGTCCAAAGACTCCACCACCGTTGACATTATGAACTTTACATAGTTGTAGAAACTGCCCAACACCACAGCATTACAGCCCTGTATGACTGGCAAGTCAAGGTATAAAACATAAGGATAAGGCAGTGTTATCCTACTTTATGCACACTCACAAGTGTACACACAGACATGCACACATACACACACACACACACATGTACATTGCACTGCAAAAATGTCCACACACTGCCTACAACCACCTGGACACATGCACACTATTACACTCTCTGCACATGTACCACACTACCAATGTGCAAACATAATTGCCACACAATCACACTGTTCAGACACACCAGACCACCCACAGGCAAATACAAACAAGTGAGGATCATTAAAGAAGAGGTGTGTCAAACTAACAGGCTGTAACCAAGAATTAAATACTCCAAGATGTGGGAATTGGGACTCCTCAAAAGGTATAAAGCAGGAATAGCACTCAGCTGTGCCTCTGGCCTGAAGATATCAACTCTGCAGTAAGTTGCATCTCTAAATAGACACCTGCAATACACATGCAGAGGCTTTAGTAAAAGCACAAGTGGAACCAGCATAGATCTTCAGGTGAGCAGGAAGAATGCAGTCTGTGTGAATTAAACTAAAAAGTACAACTGCACAGCTTCTACATGCACAGAAAATGGTCTTTATAACTTCTTCTGATACTATTTCTGCACTACATAACTGGAAAATGAATCTGAAAGTTAAAAAAAACTGCAACAAAGTTGTTGGGATTTACCTAGTCACAATTCCAAATACAGAAAAATGAAAACTTGTATGCATATCATACTAAACTTTGAGAAGGCGTTTTATCACAGTATTAGTCAAAAAATGAGTTTCATCACCTTTAATCCGAGCAATAAAGGCTAATAAAATCAGTACAAAATATTTCACAAGAAACAGTGAGACACACATGCGGTTTCTCATTTTATTCATTAGAAAATATAAGAATGCATTGGCAGCTTGGCAGTTTGTGTGTTTTTAAATGCTTTCTTCCAAGGGTTCCCCAAATGTTGTTTACAAGTAATACATTAAAATAATGGTGCCAGAAGAAGGTGATGACTTAAGTGACCTGGAATTTTGTGGGCATATAATGTGTGCTCACTCACTTCACATATGGCTCTGTGGAGATGAAGCCACAATATAATGAGCACTCCATCTGCAAGAAAGTTATAATGTTAATCATTCAAATAAAATGCAAGTTTAAGAGACAGCAAAAAGGAAGTTTTTGCAATATCCTTGCTATGAGGGCACAACTTGGTTTTCCTTCTGCTTGTCAGAACGATCCCGATGTCATGCCTCATTTAATTTAAAACAGGATTTACAATATTTTAAAAGTAATTCAGCAACTTTAAACGTGAACATGTGCCAAAAATGAAAAACTTCATTCACAAGTAAAGTCATTTAGAACACAGCAGAGAAGGTTTTCCCTCATCTTTAAGTCATCAGCACACATATCGAAAGGTGCAAATGGAGGAAACAGCGAGTTAAAGGTACGATTAAATCAAGGATAAAAGGAAACAAAAGTTACAGAATGAAATACTCCATTCTGGAGATCAGCTTGCAAAAGGATTTATATAGCCATGCAAACATTGCATGAAATTCTGACTGTTTATGTATATACAGCATCAAAAACTGGTTACACATTGTGAAAGAAAACAGGAAATTATACCAGATATTCGCAGTACGAATACAGATAAATGACCACTAAATATTTCAACCACATAATTAAATACTGAAAAAATAAAATGATGATTGCAAATGATGGCGATTGGATGGAAAACTTCAAATGAAACCAGCCAAATTCATTCTCTTAATGCCATCTAGCTGGAATCCACAGAAAACAGAGGTTGCTCTAATGAGCTTATAAGTTGTGATCAAATTGAAAAGACTAGACACGACTGATTTTGGACTAAGAATACATAATTTATGCAAAAGAAGTCCAGGCCTATTTCAATGACAATTATTTTCAAACATTTAATTCAGATGGAACACGCATTTCAAGAATTGTAATGATGTAATCAGTGTTGGGTCACAGCAACAGCAATGCTAATCACACAGATAAGGAGTAAATATTCAGCATAATGATTCTGAAATGGCGCAAACAGGTACACTGCAAATAATTAACGGTGTTTGACAATAAAAAAAAAAAAAAAAAAAAAACTCCAAGAAAAGGATATATATTCCACTCAAAACTGCACTTAAAAGAATGTTAATGGTCATTTTCCTGAAAATAGTGTTTTTATTCAGTGGGCAACACCCCCACAAACACACAGAACCCATTCACTATAATCAGCTTTGGGGTCACTGGCTTTAATAATAATGCCCACCAAGCTTTGAACAGTTCTAGGCATAAGCTGCCCAAACTGACCACGCTACCTGACGATTCAAATTACACTTCAGAATCACATCTATAGTACAGGATGATTGAGATGGACGTCCTTTTATATACAATTAGGTGCATATCTACTAATTCCAAGACCACTCACTCCTTGTTACATTGGAATATTTGCCCATCTCCACAGAGTGGTCTCAGAGTTAGTATATATGAGTAGAAGGGGTGGGCAGGGTTGATGGTACCCCTGTGCAAAAGATCTCTAAAACTGCAACAGTAGTAGTAGTTTTGAAATAAAGTGTCAGGACTCGGGTTCATAGGCAAGTAATATGCCAGATGCATTTGAGGGCCATTTTCTACTCCAGACGTGAGGATTAAACCCTGTACCTTGTGTTTGTGAGGTAAACACTTTCCCCATTATGCCAACCCCAACCAACAAGTGAAGCATATGAAGGTGGGTATTGGCCATGGGTTGTTACTGTCCATTCAACAGGGTAGAGATAGCAAATTACTCAGATAAACGTCAAACGTGTTTGTGTGTGTGTGTGTGTGTGTGTGTGTGTGTGTGTGGGTTGTTACTGTCCATTCAACAGGGTAGAGATAGCAAATTACTCAGATAAACGTCAAACGTGTTTGTGTGTGTGTGTGTGTGTGTGTGTGTGTGTGTGTGTGTGTGTGTGTGTGTGTGTGTGTGTGTGTGTGTGTGTGTGTATATAAAACACTTTGCTTCTCACTTTTTTATCAAATTCAACCAAATCTATAATGTTCAAAATTATCTGATGTGAGGACCTGTGTTTCACATGAAAAAACAAATCACATAAAAATCAGATGTGAATACAAAACTCATAGTGACAATTACTAGAATGCTAAAAGTCTTACAGAAAATGAATAATACATTAAACATAAAGAAACAAGTTTATAAAATACTTGTGAAAACTATTTACTACCCATTTAAACAATGATTGCTACTGTCAATGGAGGCTTCGCCCAGTACAAGCTATGAAAACTGACAAAAATTTGCTTTTATTTAGAAAGCAGTCAAAAAAAGCATTTCATTAAAAAAACTCTTTGTACATCTTAACAGGCCACAATGCACATTGTAAAATATTTATAACTGGCATATGAAAAAAAATATGTTTTTACAAACTCAATTAAAGTACACCTGATAGCCCACATACCCCTCAACTTGTTAAGAGCAAGAAATCTGGAAAAAGCCATAAATAATGGGTGGACAAAGGCCCAAAAATAAGGACAATTTTTTAACTACTGCTCTTTCAAACGTAAAGTAGATAGAATAACAGGTTTTGCATTAGCATGAATTTTCTGAATGCTATGAAGTCTGAAACTCAAATGTCTGCCGTTAATTGCTGACTTTAATCTTCAGTGACTTGCTAATGATTTGCTAGAAGAACGCAATTTTATGAAAAATGGACCAAAAATATGAGGGAAAAATCTGAACATGCTGAAAACATCTGTACAGTTGAGAGGTATGAATTAGTCCATAAAAAACAAAAAAGCATACGTTTGTTTCTACATGATTAGCAGCTTTGTAAATGATGAAGAAAAACCTGGATCCAGTACGGCTCAAAGCAAAGGCATAAGTATAGGTGCAAGTAATGGGGAAACATGATGCACAAAGGACGTCAGGAGTCCATCTCCTACAATCCTGTCACCTCACTGCAGTGACCCTTCCTTAATGGGCTCCAACTCTCATCTGTAAGGTTCTGCCATCATGAGTCTTGTAACACAAATCAATGTAGTGAGCTATCAACATGTTTCTTATAGGTCTCCAACATCACTCTGCATGGGAACGGGTCTGATTTAGCACATAGAATGCCACCCACAGTTAATTTTTAGTACTTAAATGTGCATTTAAAGTCTTCTTTGTCATATTTTGCCTTAAGTTTTTCTGCCTGTGTGCACTCTATTTATTAATGAATTTATAATGCATTACACCAGAAAATGACTTCTTAGGAAACAAAAATACTGCCGGCAAGTACAGGCTGGAGTACATTTAGTCCCAGTTCAGGAAGTGGCCACATTAAGGAAGATGCGATACGACCCGGTGCACAACACGAGAAGAGATCGGTGCACTTTTAAGATCATATGCCAACATTTACTCTTAAATGAGGGGTACATCTAAAGTATTTAATAATGTCTAATGCCACTCATTTAAACATTAGTGTGGCAGCCAACATAAAAGCACAATGGGAACCATAATATGGAGTTTATGTACTAGAAGGAAACACCTTCACACATCCATTTACTGAGACATGTTCTTATTTCATCCTCTGTTTGTCTACCAACCTTTGTAATATATGTAGCACATGTAATTAGGGGGGGCATATTCTACTTGCATGAAACACAAAAGGAAGTCTATGGGCCAGGTTAAGAGAAAAAGAAGAAAGGGTGGCAAATCCAGTCTACTGTACACGTCAATCCTTAAAGGACAGAGCCAAATGTAGGTGATGTACCCCTGGTTGCCCTTTGAAAGTTTGTTCATGAATTTTACTTCAGCCCTTTTATATCACCGCATTCATAAAGCCTTGTTGCAGGCCAAAAACTCAACCTGAAAAGGTAACATATTGTGAAGAAATTAAAACAAGGAGTTACAAATGATTTTCTTTTTTCACATATTTTCCCTTTTTAAAATCAGTTACTCCAACATTACATAAATTGCTCAAGCCCTGCCTTCCCTGAAATAACTAGAAAATGTTTATGACAGTAAAAATATAGTTTCCAAGCAAAAAAGTACTGAAAACAGAAGACAGCAAGTAGAAATTCAGAAAAACAGATACTGAACAAAATACCACCCAAATGCTGAAATTACTGACATCAGTAGAAACAATGCCCTTGGACTGTTTAATGGGACCGTCTTGATATTTTAATCTGCAGCAAAGATCAAGACAGGCAGGGTAAAGGTGAAGTAAGTAGTCTAGTAAAGTTTGGACTCTGTTCAATCTGGACCTCCAGTCAGTACTTTGCTTGGAGTGTGCAAGTCTTCACTGGTGCTGTAGGGGCTCTCTCTAAGCACTCACATTTCCTTCCACTTCTCAAAGGCAGACTGGCTACATCTCACTGTCCATTTATTTTATGGCCACACGTGCCTGTGTGTATACCCTTTACCTCAAACTCAAACTTCTTTGCATTATTACTTGTATTATTGTTTGTCACCTGTTAGAAGACAAACTATTATGTTGTCTTAACTTTATACAAATCATTCACTTACGACTAGTTTGTAATAATTGTCTTTGATACTAGACTTTGCATCACCTCTGGACAATCATAGTGTACTTTATGCTTCAACAACTGCCTTTTCCCCACTGGGCTAGATTGTGGTGAAAAGTGTTTTTGAACCAGTTTATATATTCCCGGTAAACAAATGTGTGTGTTTCTGTGTAGTACATTACACATTACGCACATACATACACACATATATGCACACAAAAACAGCAGTCTAGTTCTTTAAAAATAACAAAACTTTGCTAGGAACTTGCACAATCAGATAATTACCATTTGCAGCTGGTTCTACCATAAACTGAAGTTTTACCTTTTAGTTTTACCTTTTCAGGCACAAGTCAAACACAGAAATTAAGTGAGTTAATTCAGCTTTAAACAAAACAAATGCAGCATCATGCTTTGTTTGTACAGGAGGTAAACGTTTCAACACACAGCAATACAGACTTTGCTATAAGATAATATACTTGCATATTCTATCCAATGCCAAAAATTCACAAACTTATCACAAATACTAGCAGAAGTCGGTTTTAAACATGGATCAAACAAGTCCACAGATTAGTATTCTAACACCCAGTTTCACATTTATTCCACTTTCAAAGCTTCTCATAAAAAAAAAAAAAAAAAAAAAAAAAAAAAAATGTGGATTTAAATTTACCATCTTCACATTACTGTAGATTTCTGCAATGTATCATGTATAGTAATGTTAAACAAAACTTGACTTTGTGCCATCAGGAACAGAAAAACAGTTTACCATAGCATAAGGAAAACAGTTCAAACCAAATAAATCAAATACTACTGTTTACTTTTTAGTGAGCTTCTACTGAACTGCTGACTTTGCAGTGGACGCAGGTACTTGGGGGATGAGTAGCTCTGTGTAAAAGGAAACATCCAGTACTGGTTAAAAGGTATAAACAGCTGGGGGAATACTTAACAGTCTCAATTCGTTCACTGCTAGTACCTGCTTTATGCAACTTTGGGTTACAAAGAGCCAACGCCTAACCTGGTAAACAGTGGACATAAGGCTGGAACAACATCTGGATCGGACACCAGTCTACTGCAGGATGCAAAAGACACACACACACACACACACACACACACACACACACACACACACACACACACACACACACACACAAAACATGAACACACCAGACTCACAGGGATGATATTCAAATTCTGCGAGGCAGTAACACTAAATTCTGCTCTACAATACTACACAAACAACTGCACATAAGTAGTTTAAACACAGTAGCTGGTTGATCTCTCATTGTCCCAGACAAATGCTGATGATGGAATGAGGGACAACAAAATTCCTTTGCATAATCATTGCACCACTCAACTCACTGTTACCTTACTCACTCTGGAGGAGATCCATTGCTGTGGTCCTTACACAGTCACTGCAGTATACGTTTCTGAAACTACTGCAGCTTGATAAGGAAAGCGAGTGCCCCCACATTTTTGTGGACAGATCTTCCCATTATTAAAGCTTTGGCAACACAAACTAAAAAATTATTGTGGTTTCAGACAGCAAAATGGCTTACAGACAAAACGTGTAACTTTTTTATACTGCCAGTACAGTAATGGTTCACCATGTGAAGGAGGTGGATACTTCCTTTGACAATTTTTTTGCTTCACTTCAAATCCAACTTTAGAGAGACATATACACCTGGCTGCGCTAAATCACAGAGACGGACTGGTTTTGCACACACTGCTTCCCCCCGTTTTTCAGTTTTGCTCTCATCATCATCCACTACATTATGGTGCTGGTGGGGGGCATAAAGTTATATCTGGCTGTCTTTACGCCTTCAAAAGGAATTTTTCAAACTCTTTCGTGTACAGTTATATTCCCTGAC
This sequence comes from Protopterus annectens, assembly GCF_019279795.1. Classification (NCBI taxonomy): domain Eukaryota; kingdom Metazoa; phylum Chordata; order Ceratodontiformes; family Protopteridae; genus Protopterus; species Protopterus annectens. Next base: position 726,927,094 of record NC_056751.1, read on the forward strand.
TAATAATGTATTTATTTTTACAAGCTGCAGCTCTTCCCCTCCAAAATTCAGATGCAAAGAAATCAGCCCAGTCTGTACCTTACCTGATCTTCCAATCACTTATCTCAATGCTAAACAGATTCAGTCACAGGACAAAATGCAGTTCACAACCAACCTCATCACATTTTAGATTACTGCTTTTTATTATTATTATTATTATTATTATTAATAATTTTTTTCCTTTCACCTTATCTTCTCTAAACAGGCACCAACGCACATGTGCACACACACACCAGTCAGTGCGCCACCTCTAACATAAAACATTTCCTGCTGCAGCAGCTTGTGATGATGATATTATTCAGCATAAATCATTTTACTGAAGTCCGATGTTCCTGTTTCTAGAAATCTGCAAGACAAGTTAGCAGTCATCCACTCCTACTTGGATTTTTTTTTTTTTAAGCAGGACACAGTGGTACCATTTTCTCATACTGGTTATCACTGCACATTCATTAAACATGGTCACTTCAACATCCGCACTAGCCTTTGGTAACAATCTCCTTCTCCTCCAAAGAAATATTGATCAAATAACCAAGTTCTACCTCTTGTAGGATTTATGAGCATTGCTGTCTGCAGCCCTGCTTTCACATGAATGCACATTCAAATATAGACTGACAGACACACGGGTAGGAATCAAACCCATGACTATACTTAGCATTCCACTGTAATCTCCCCAGCTCTGGCAACCACAGCTCATAGATATGATTCTGTGAAAATTGGCTAGGATGTACTGAGGGAAAAAGATAATAGACCACCTCACACCTAGCCAAGACTGGTAATCTACATACCACTAGAGCTGCGTTACAAAATCTATAAGCAATCCATCAGGTATGAGTAACCAAACATCCTAAACAAGTAAGGCAATCGATGGCAATGCTAGGAATGAAGAAAAGAAAAAGGATACTGATCGCATTACTAAAGGCATACCTGCTGTAAGAAGTAGACCTTTGCTCAATCGCATTACTAAAGGCATACCTGCTATAAGAAGTAGACCTTTGCTCGATCGCATTACTAAAGGCATACCTGCTATAAGAAGTAGACCTTTGCTCGATCGCATTACTAAAGGCATACCTGCTGTAAGAAGTAGACCTTTGCTCGATCAAATTAATAAAGGCATACCGGCTGTAAGAAGTAGACCTTTGCTCCATCGCATTACTAAAGGCATACTTGCTGTAAGAAGTAGACCTTTGCTGTTAAGATACTGGGTTGAGGCAACCAATACTGCCAACATCCTGGCAGATAGATTCAGTGTTAACTTTACCCTCCCTCTCACCCTCCAAAGGACCCATCTTAATACTGGAAGAATGCAAAGCTCTTGTAATCACGGATGAACAAGTAAAGACCGCACACTCCTAAGCCAACAACACAGCACCCATGGGACCAGACAACATCCCAGGCTGCGTACTGCATGAACTACAGAATGAACTGGCACTCCACCTAAGTACCATGTTCAATCATAGCCTCATCTCAGGCTATGTGCCTACTGAATGGCGCAGAGTGACGGTTATCCCACTCCACAAAGGGGGTACCACCACAGACCCCAGAAACTACCACCCCGTTAGCCTGATGAGCCTGGTCTGCAAGGCAATGGAACATATTATCTTGGAGCTTATAAACAAAGACATGCCATGGTGGTGCAGCTGTAGCACTGTCGCCTCACAGCAAGAGGTTCTCCCATTCAATTCTCGGCTGAAGCGCCTTCTATGTGGAGTCTGCATGTCCTCCCCATGGTTGAATGGCGTATGAAAGACATGCGTGAATGGGCGTGGGCGTGCCTTTGTTGAAGGTTGGGCGTCGGGCTGGCACCTTGGCACCATAAAAATCTACTGCCAGTCATTGGCGGACCGGAGTTCTGATGTGGCAACCCCTAACCGGGAAAAGCCAAAAGAAGAAGATAGGTAACCTCCAAACCCTGAACCCCACTCAGTTTGGGTTTGTAAAAGGTAGATCACGTCTACTAAACCCGACTGACTTCTTTGAAGCAGTCACTAGAGCCATAGACGAGGGTAAGGTAGTGCACACAGCCTATCTTGACCTCGCCAAGGCTTTCGATACCATCCCCCACTCTGGAATTATAGATAAACTCATGAAACTGGGCGTAAATCCCAATGCTACAAGATGGATGGCCAAGTGGCTCACTAACAGAACCAACACAGTAAAAGTAGCCAACTCCAAGTCTGACTTCAGACCAGTGACAAGTGGAGTACCACAGGGTTCGGTTCTGGGTCCACTCCTGTTCCACATCTATTTCTCTGAAGTGCAAGCCAACACAGAAGGTCTTTGGCTAACAAAATTTCAAGATGACTGCAAACTGGGAGCCATAATAGAATCATCTAATGATGTAGACATTCTACAAAAGGGCCTCACAGAGACAGATGCCTGGTGTCAAAGTCATGGCCTCAAGCTCAATATCAAGAAGTGCATTGTCATCCCCTTTGGGAAGAATTCGGTACCTATGCACTACCACATAGGCGGTAGCTCACTAAACACTGAAAGTGTGACAAGAGACCTCAGGACACAGGTGGACAGTAGTCTCTCCTTTGATAATCACATCACCACAGTAGTCAGGAAATCTTTCTACGTGGCACACCTCATCACAAAAGGGTTCTCCTAGAAAAAAGGAGGTCATTGTTTCTCTGTACTCATCCCTCATCAGACCCATTAAAGAGTACAATGCCCCATTTGGCATGCATCTCACAAGACACCTACAACAATTGGAAGGGCCACAGAAATACCTGACTAAGAGGATTGTTTGTGTCTTTCGGCTTTTCCCAGTTAGGGGTCGCCACAGCGGAACTCTGGTCTGCTAATGACTGGCAGTAGAGTTTTATGTGCTGGCTTGCCGGGCCTAACGCACAACCTTCAACGAAGGAATGCCCGTTCATGCATGTCGCCACACAGAAGACGCTCTAACGGAGAATCGAACGGGCAACGTCTAACTGTAAGGCGACAACGCTACCACAGCACCACCACCGCAGTACACCTGACTAAGAGGATTACCGGCCTCAAACAGATGCCATATGCAGGCACAGTCTCAAAAAACTCCAGCTCTACTCCATCGCATATCGCCTACTCAGAGGCAATCTCTGCCTAACATACAAAGCTAGGTCAATCCCAGAGCTGTTGGACATGCTACACTTACAGAAATCCCAATCTCTCCGAACCACACACTCCAGGGACCTAAACCTTGTCACCACAACAAAACAGAACATGCTGGAGGGATAGATTCCTGTCCCAGAGACTTCCCATACTCTGGAACAAACTACCGATTCATGTCAAGCAAAGCTCCTCATTGTCCCTCTTTAAGAAAAACATTGACGACTGGATGGGAAATAGAAAATTCACCCCAGGGATCACTTTTGTGGCACTGCTTGACAGGTGCACAGGAAAATAATTTTCTTGGGTAGCGAAAGCCAGGGAACCTTTTTGGCGAGGCTTATATAGGCCCCAGGGCTGATAGCCTAGTACCTACCTATGAACATATCAACCTAGGAAATCCTGGAAACCTGGGTTTGAATCCCATCAATACTAGGTTATACACTATACTTTCTGGATCTCTTCATCCATTGAACTGCTAAGCTGACACTGGTCAAAAGTTATACAGAACAATGAACACCATTTTGTCCCCAAATTTCTCAGTTCAAAGAAGGTAAACATTCCTATGGGATTAAACTGGTTGACATGCAATCAAATTATTTTATTAAAAATAAGTGAACAAATCTCAAAGGATGCCTTTCAGTTATGATACAAGTCAGAGGCAGACAGCATACACAGAAAAGATGTAGCAAAGCAAACACAAATGTATTATCTTTCAAGTGTTTTCAAGAACTGTAGAGGCCATAACTATTACATAGTGGTGATGGTACAGGCAACCTGAGGTTGAAAATAAACTCAGGTACACTTTCAAAGGTAGTTAAATACAACAATAAAATATCAGTAACCACAAAATAAAGCAGTACAGAAAACTAGAGAAAGTATGTACACAGTAATGGAAGATATTTAAAAACGTGCATTTGCAAATGTATACTTTCATTAAAAGCTACAAATATTATCCCTACAAGTACACTCCTCTTATCTGATCTGCAACACCAAAGCTCAAAATGCTTACTTGTGGACAGCACGCTTACTGGACTGCAAAGAAGAAAAAAAAAGACAGAGAGAGACTTGAGCAATTAGAAATCATTAATTGTGTTAGTGGCCATACAGCATATGCTTCTCCTCCAGTGTGTAATAATAAATGTACAGACAGGAAGCTACAACTTCTACAAACAACCACCTGAGCACACTTACAAGGCATATTATGAAGGAATGAAATGGTGACAAATAAAGCCATTAAGGGAGACAGACAGAATTCCCCACAATATGAATGTATGTCACAAAACTCTAAAAAAGGAAAGCTGGCAAGGTTGACTGTTTTCTCTAGATTTCTTTTCCCAGAGATGTAAATGACAACCTTTTACTACTTCCCTTTCTAAATTCAGTACGGAAGAAGCAACAATAGCATATTGATTTTCTCACTTTGCAAGGCTGTTTTTATTAGAGCAAAGGTTCTTCCCTTAATCCCTACTCTTTCTTCATTATAACTCGACATGAAATAAGGCATAATGGAAGTTAGGTCACCTTTTTATTGCTCTGCTATTAAGTATTTATCCCGGCGGTCCTACTGATGTTTCAACAGATACAGAGAAGGTCCTTTAGCACAGTGTTATGCCAGACACGTGAGGGCCATACTAATAAAAAAGAACAATTTATTTACTGATGTGTCAATATATAAAGTTACTAAGGCACAAGGAATGCCTGCTCAGAGCAAAAATATAAGCTTTTTGTACAGAAACCTCTAACAAAGTTTATCTTGTGTTTGCCAGTTGTTTGATCAATCCCTATATACTTTATAAAAATGTAAGTAGAATGCACCATAGGAATAATTATTCTGCTGCACACAATTATGCTGTGACTCTTAACATGCACTGAATTTCTTTAAAAGGCACATACCCTGTTTTATAAATAAAACGTGATGACATCATTACTTAAAGCCTGCTACAGCAAAACTACATGCAGTACAAAAACGTTTCGCTATAATGAGAACAAGTTTATTCAATAATCGAAGTACTGCTAAATAATCAGGTGACAATAGCTGATGAGAAATGAAAAATAGTGCGTCATATCAGGAATTCACAGGAAAAACGTGTGTCACATAGGATTTGAGTCTGACATCCTGTTAATGTACGAACAGAGTTTACAAGCCCCTCAAGCGTTTGCTCATTTTTTTTCTGTGTTCATGATTCTTCCCCATCCCATAAACATACAGTTATACAACAGTGGTTCTGTCCAAGGTGGTGAGTGTGTGCATGTGCATGCGTCTGTGTGCGTGCGCATGTACGTGTGTGTGTGCGCATGTGTATGTATATACGCATATGTCTGTGTGCGCGTGTGCATGTGTGTGTATATACTCATATGTGTTTGCATGCATGTATGTGTGTGCACAAGCACAAGTCCATGCTTCTGTTTGTGTGTACATACCTAAGTATGTCTGATGTCTGTATAATGTGTTCCTGTGATAGTCTGGTATTCAATCAATGATGTACACCACCTTGCACCAAGTGTGTATGGGAAAGTCTCTGCATCACCACATCAGTGAACTGGATTCTTCAGCACTTCGTATGGCCGGATAAATGTAAGCTAAAAGGAATGTAGTTGGCCATTACTGAATAAGTGATACGTTTACAAGTTATATGGGATACAATTTGTGTCATATTAAAAACTTAGCTTTGCCAAAGCATTTCGGTGTAAAATGCTTTGCTAATTTAATATTGGTTCAAAGAATCAAAGAAAACTGTCATTTGGGAAACACAAGTACAGCCTAAACAAAATTTCGGGTATCAGCTCATCATCAAAGTACAGAGGCAATTTAAGTATAAAAAGAATAAGACATGACGTATACACAACTATTCTAATGACTAATACACATAAATAAATACTCCTTATAACCTATTTATAGTTGACTGTAGCTTGCCCTCCATTTTAACCAATTCTCTACTAAATAGCCAAGTAGTGTTGATAAGAGAACAGGCTGCAACACACAACTTTCTAAAAACTGTTGTTGTTACTACTGTCCATCAGGAGCATAAAAGAATGGCCAGTGCCAGCTATATGCTGTAAAAATGTCTGTAGCACCTGTACTACCACATAAGAGGTCAATGTGGTTGCCACAGTCTTTCTTGGAAATTGGTAATTTTAATAATCCTCAAATTCAGTAACAGAAAAGTTTGTCTTATAGCCAAGCACGCTATTCCCCCTCAGTGAAATTGTACCCATTCATGCACACATTTCGGCCAGGGACTTGCCAGAAAAGTGCATGTGGCATCAGCTCTCAATGCCCACAGCAGTCACATGATGATAGGTAGTCATGTGGTTCTGGAGGGGCTATATTATTTATGGATTTGGATAGAGCTCAGGATGCAAGGGAAAGGGTTTTAAATCTCCTTTTTAAGTGATGACAGGACTGGGGTGGAGTGATGCGAGGCCACTTGGGAAAATGAGTACTCATCGTACATCAGGAAAGACTGACTGGGTCACATCACTCATTTTTTAGCAGAGGCCCATGGAAAAAGCTCCAAGAAGCAGTAAAAGTACAATATATAATGGAGAACTGCAACAGTCATCCCTCTGTGCAAGGGTGGGTCATATTTTCCAGAAGTTAAGACTAATGTCAAGGGCCTCTGGCTTACCAAGTTTGCAGACGGTCGCAAGCTGGCCGCAATCATAGAACTCCACCCCCAATATATTAACATGTTACAGGAAGGTCCAACACAGACAATGACTGGTGCCAAAACCATGGAAAAAATGTCAATGCCAATAAATATATAATAGTACCTTTTGAGAAGTTAGACACCCTGGGAAACTAGGTCAACAATACAACAACTCTAAAAGTAGGCACAGCAGTCAAGGAATTAAGGATTCATACAGACAGTAATCTGGCTTTTGATGAATGTCTCTAAGGTACTAAGAAAATCATTCTAGGTCATTCAAGTGATAAGTAAGGGCATGGCATAGGTCCAGAGAAGTTACCAGACCACTAGATCCAGCCCTCATCAGAGCCATCATTGAGTATAATGTTCCCTTTGGTATATACCTGAACAGGTACATGCAACAAATGAACATCCGCAGAGGTGGTTCCTCACAACAATAGTACAGGGTGTAAATACAGTGCCCTGTGCACATCACCTCAAAGCCCTTTTCCTAAACTTGGTTTCCTACAGACTGCAGAGAGATGATTTATGCCTGGCATACAAGGCATCCATGAATAATACACTGATGAACCTTTTGCATATCCCCAAAATGAACAGTATCAGCATGACTAGGTCAAAGGATTTAAACTTTGCTCACAATTTAAATAGTACATGTTGGAAGGACAGGAATGCATCATAGATAATTCCCATTATTGGAAATGGGCTTCACATCCATGTGAATCAGACCCCTTCCCTAACCCGATTCAAGTGTAACCTGGACTTGTGGATGGGAAATCAGAAATTCACCCCTGGTCTGACACCTGTGTGTTGAATGGACAAATCAGCAGTTAAATAATTCTCAAACTTACACTCCTTGAGGCTACTTCTATGGCAAAATAGCTGTGGGATACATTTGGGATGCATGGCTAGGCTTATAAAGGCCCCAGTGGTCAATATTCTAGTGCACACCTATGAACCTACAAGAAAGTTTAGACAAACCCTAATTAAATGACAGCACAAAAATATAATAATTAAAATGGAATAAATAAAAACTATCATACAAACAAAGTGTTGAAAGCTCTAGGAAATGACATTGGTGTTTATTGTACAACATCACTGGAACAGGAAATTATCAGTACAAATGTAACAATATCACTAACCAGTACAGAACATGAAAAGTATGGACGATAAAGTAATGTAATATGTGTTTTTATTCATCCTGATACATGAGCAGATAGGAAAACAACAATACATACATTTCTCATTGGAGCAGTACAATAAACTAATTTCCATAAGAAAAAAAGCCAGATGGGAAGAAAAAGTTTATTAAGCAAAAAGAAGAAATATTGAGTATTTGGGTATTTTTATCCTGGAGGTTCCGAACATCTGCACATTAGATGTAGTTTGAGGATGGAAAGGAAATTGCTTGTGCGATGGTGACAGGGCTGCTGTTCCCTATGCTTGTGCGATGGTGACAGGGCTGCTGTTCCCTATGCTTGTGCGATGGTGACAGGGCTGCTGTTCCCTATGCTTGTGCGATGGTGACAGGGCTGCTATTCCCTACGCTTGTGCAATGGTGACAGGGCTGCTGTTCCCTATGCTTGTGTGATGGTGACAGGGCTGCTGGTTCCCTATGCTTGTGTGATGGTGACAGGGCTGCTGTTCCCTATGCTTGTGCGATGGTGACAGGGCTGCTGTTCCCTATGCTTGTGCGATGGTGACAGGGCTGCTGTTCCCTACTTAAGCCATGTTTACTAAGTATAAGGAGTTCTTATTTGAGTGATTGGATTTTTGGGATTTAATTACGTTTTGATCCTTTGATTGAAGGTTCCTTTCCATTCTCCAACAACTAACTCTCTGGAAAAAAAGTTTCACTTTAGCTACTTACAGCACATGAGTGACTACAGCAGGACACAGTGCCAGAATGTAAGACTATGGGCAGTGACAGACAGACCTACAGAATTTCTGCTGTCTAGCTCATATCAAATGGACTGGGAAACTCCTTACCCAATAAACATAAGTTTTGAGTGCCATGGGACTCTCATGATGTGTGAAAAGGTAAACAAGTACAAATGAGAAAAAAATAAATAAAAAGGTTTCACGGCAATAAACACAAACAGGATATTCTTTGGGGAAAACAATACCTCTAGGGTAAGGGTGACTACAATGGAAGGTGGAGCTTTCCTTTAATTATTTACTGCATTTGAGAAGCATAACAGATGGATTGGAAACTGGATCAGAAAACCAAATTATTTAGTGAATAGCAACAAGAAAGGAACAGAGCAGTGCCAGGCCATCAGATCTATTCCCTACATAATTCGTAGAGGGACAAATATGGGAAGCACCATACATAAAATTAATAGTTTATAACTATTGTCTACATTACTGTATCCTGGTCTGCTGCTCTATTGCATTATTGACTTATTCTATGAATAAAAACGGGGTCTATATTATAAAATCGATGGTTGAAAACATTGAACACCATATATAGTCGATGTCTTCAAACATCAAACTTATAAAAACAACAAAAAAAAAAAGAAAAAGTACTCTAACGGGTTTAACCCCCCCACACCCCCCACTACTTTAATATACCCACTCAGAGACCGCACTACATTGCAGTAAACAGAAATCTCCCCTTACGGAGATTTCCATTTACACGTTCGATGTTGTGTGCTTTCGCTATTCTCGTGTCGGCAATATCAGCTTCGATATTTTCAGCTTTCAAGAATATAATATAGACCCATAAAAATCCACCCCAGGGTTTAAATGCACAAAGACCCTCTTTAAAATATACCCAATAACTGCTCAAGCCAGGTACATCTCACAATACAGCTGTCAGTAATACCCCAATGGAATTCAATTCTTTGGAAAATGCTAGAAATTTGTTGGTTACCAGGTTCCAGAAAAGACAAATATCTACGAGCTTGCAAAATTTGCAATCCCTTCAATAGAATTTTTTTCTATTGGCAAGTAACAGAACATACAATGGTAAAAATCTGATAGTTACATAAAAAAAAAAATAAAAATGTGTGTGTGTATTTGTTCACTTGGGTAGAGCATTGATCTCCATAGACCCTTTTCAAACGCTGCCTGGGAGCAGCGTCTGGTTAGGTGACTTGCTCAGAGAAACACGGTTATGCAATGTAGGCTGAGGGAATCAAACCCTGCACCTCTGGACCACAGGCAAGAGCTAAACAATAAATGAAATATGGTAGTAAAGACAAGCAACAGCACAGGTAACGTGAAACACCTGAAAACCTGTGGTAACAACGGCTGACAAATCACAAAACTATTGATGTTTACCTCTCTTGGAGACGGATTTTTTGTCCAACAGTGGAAACATTTGGGGGATACTAACCACAAGAAACTGTGAAGTACTAGGAGCTTACCCACTGGGGGGAGTACAAGAACCCCAACTATCAATTTATTCGCGACTACCATGTACCTAATTTTGGACATGCAAGACCACCTTATCGTAACTGCAATACCCAACAACCTTAAGGAGCTGTGACACTTCATTGAGAGACTTTAAAACTAGACTAACAAACACAGAACTGGAATGTATGCAAATAAAATTGTAAGAGCACAAAACTCTGATCTAAAGCAGGCTTTAAATGGAATCATGTTAACAGATTTACATTACTGTCCCCAAAAGCTGATCAAGCAGAGATCACCTCTAAGTAGGCTTATATGGACAGAGAGAATAGTTGGGAGTTTTTGAGTCTGTCATATACATTTAAAAAAAGTGATAGATTTGGTTTGATTGAGTCAAAATAAAGTCACAGCACCCGCAGTGGTGGTGTGCCTTGTAGCATTGTTGCCTCCACAGTAAGACGCTGTCCGTCGATTCTCTTCTGTGTGGAAACATGCGTGAATGGGCATACCTTCGTTGAAGGTTGTGCATCAGGGCTGGTAACTCGGCACGTAAAAATCAACTACCAATCATTAGCGAACCGGAGTTCTGCTGTGGCGACCCCTAACCGGGAAAAGTCGAAAGACACAACAACAACTAGCTAATGAAGCAATTACATTACTGTTACCAAGTAAAAGTGTATGTAACAAAACTTTGATTTCTAACCAACATGCTGATGAAAATTGCTCATGGAATTTAAGGGTCACTAGATTGTGAGAGTCTGATCACACTTATTAAGGAACCTTATGTCTACAACATCAAATGCATGACAGAAAAAAAGGTGGAAGTAACTTGTTAGCGGAGACAAACAGCACACGTACAAATTCAGGCATTGTTAGGTGAAGTACTATGTTATGTAGCTTTTGTACTTGATTAAGGAAGACTATCCTCATTTTAAAGCACTGTGGAAATTACAGGGCAGGCACAGTTAAATATTCTGTGGTCAGAACCCATTCACCCACAACCCCTTTTTCCACATTTTTGCCCATCGGGTCAGGGTGTCACATCAAAAGGGACAATCATCTAGAACCAATGTTCATATCTCTGGGTGGCCAGCCTTGTCACTGCTGTTCTTCCATACCTATCTACTTGCCTTACACACACACACACACACACACACACACACACACACACACACACACACACACACACACACACACATATGCACGCACACACATACATATACCCCTATGGCCAAATTAGAGAGTGTCCAATTAACCTACTGCATGTCTTTGGAATGTGGAGGGAATCCTAAACAGCCATAAATATACAATATACCTTAATAAGAAAGGGTGGGGAGAAATAGCAACCTAACACACTTAAGACTAAACAATCCCGAATCCCACTCTGATTTCAGGAGCAGTTTAATGACATCTCCTCTCTCTGGGAAGAATATATAAGAAGCATCTAGGATAGCTGGATCGCAAAGCCCAGTGCAAGCTATTGTACTACTTTTTGTCAAATTATTACTTTCTGAACTGTGCTGAGCATGCACAACAGCACACAAGGAGGAAATCTCTCTAAAAAATCTTAACCGAGATCTAAAAATCCAGTTAATTTATATGACATTTTGTTATAAATCAAAAGTTTCTGTCACTACCTAAATGTACCCCACCCCACAATGAGGCATCAAACTTCAAGACTTCGGAGTGTAAAACAGATGGTTCACAAAGACAAAGATGGAGAGGGAATCAATCATTCTAGTTCTTTCCATAAGAGTCCAATGCCATAAACAAAAAAGTCTTAATTATTGACCACTTTTGTCCTAGGTCTTGCAATGATTCGATACACATCACTGGAAAAAACACACTTGCTAATAAGGGGACCAGCAAGCTGTTGAGCAACATTTGAATTGGAGCAGGGTGGGAAGCGAGCCTTACTAAGAGTCCACACACTGAATTAAGTGCACAAAACTGCATCTCGTGTGTGCAGCATGCAAAGGGACACCGTGTTGTCAGCAGTGCTATTCTGCAAGTGCAATTCTTCTCAAAGGACAAGGTGCAGGCAGAAATTCCCAGACCTCAGAGGACTTACTTTGGTCAACATCCCATAGATCCCAAGTGTTTCTCAAAGGGACTTGAAGATTATCACCTGCACAACCACTGCCTCAGACTTTTTTCTAACAATAGTACAAATTAATTGTCACTCACAGAAGATCAGCTTCCATTGCTTAGAACCTCCAGGCTAACTGCTAAATGCTACACAACACTTGCTTTAAATAGAACCTCCCAAGTCATATCCAGGCTAACTGCTACATGCTACACACTTGCTTTAACGCATCTCTGCACTTGTTAAATGCAATTAACTACCACCATATTCCTCTCAAGAGTATATGCTTTGACTATCTGTATGTTACTTCACCCCAAAATTGCCCTCAAATGTGAGGTCGCCCAGTTGTGCTAAAGCACAAGCTGAGAGCTACAACTGGATACTGAATGTCCAACTTAATAATTATTTTTAAGCTTATATGTTTAAATTTTGATGAAATGTCCTCCGCAAACTTGAGACTACTGTCTACAATCACATTTTCAATAAGGCAGGCATTTCTAAGTTACTTTCCTTAATTCTGATAATTTTATACACACTGCTACTTTTCTCCCCAGGTATCTAAAGTAGAAATGTTTTATCTAACCCAGTTAAAGTACAAAAACATAAAAAATAAAAACTTCAGTCCCAGAGACTTGCTTGCACTATGGATGTCCATGGGCATTCTTTAGCAGCAGGTAGACGGGACCATACAGCCTGCATTATATAATGTTTCACTAACTCATATTTAATGGGGAACAAGAGAGATGGATATGCAGCTCCCATCCCCACTGCACAGCACTGGACTGTAACACAAAGCAACACTGTATCACCCTCTCATTCTCTCATCCCCACTGCACAGCACTGGACTGTAACACTGTATCACCGTCTCATTCTCCCAGGCAGCAAAGTTACTGCTCCATTAGCTACATGCTGTAGCCTGACAACAGTATCAATTTTTCTTTTGGCAGGAGAATATCACTGTGTGCTACTTCTATTCCTTAGCCTATTCAGACCTGCAATATTCTATTATATAGAAATTAAACACACACACACACACACACACACACACACACACACACACACACACACGCACGTATGTTTACAGCAGTTAGCAAACCTGCTTATACTGCGTAGGAGAACATCTTAGATGTCTAGTATGTAAAATGACATTGTGGAGTTTAGCTGGTTTTTGATTATGTTTTTTTGGAATTAATTTGACCTGTATAATCTCACTAGGTGCTTTTCTTACTAGTACTCTTGTCAAAAAAGGATTCTGAAAACTCACTGGTTGGATTCAAGACACTCTCCACAAGATGCTGGAATATTTTTCCTTTTATTTACTGATAGACTTGAAGTGCGTTCAGTATCATGCACTTTTCAGCAAGTGAATACTCAACTTCTTCAGAATGCAAAACAGTGGAGCCTTCCAAAAGGCTGCCTTTAATACATCAATCAATTAACACTAATTAGAACATTTAAAAGGTCTGTTTCACTAATTAAAACAAGCATAGTAAACTGCAACCTATAAAAACAGTATGTAAAGACTAAAACAACCACCAGGGCTAGTCAATACAAAACATGCTTGATTCTATATAATAACAATAAAATATTTAGAAGTTAGAATCCATCACAGTATAAGCAACAACACTGATGTGAAGGTGTAAACTGTGTTTGTTGCTTTTTCAATATTAATGTGCAAAGTTAATACAAATCATCCCCTATGTACAAAACCATCCCCCCTTTTTTTCAACAAATCTCTACTGTTTGGAGGTTAAGCAACTTTAGAGAGTTCTAAAAATTGCAGGGTTTTTTTGAAACAACTTTAAGAAGTTTAAGGTGGATGCTTATATACATTTAGGCACTTACAAGACTAAATATCAGCACACATTACAACTTGTACACTTTGTACTGGATGCATAATTACGTGCAAACTAAGCAGGAAGTAGACCTATTTGCAGCAAGACACATTAATTCTTCTTTTTAAGTTTATTTTTATTTTCATTTTTAGTTGCATGGTACTTCCTATTATTATTATTGTGTGTTTTAAGTGCATGATACTGAACGCACTTCAAGTCTATCAGTAAATAAAAGGAAAAAAATATTCCAGCATCTTGTGGAGAGCGTCTTGAATCCAACCAGTGAGTTTTTGGTTTCTTTTTCGTTCATCGGAAAAAAGGATTCTGCCCAGTCTGAGCGTGCAGGTCTTCTTCTTTTGACTTTTCCCAGTTAGGGGTCGCCACAGCGGATCACCTGTCTGCTCATGATTGGCAGTGGAGTTTTACGGTGTTGAGTTACCAGCCCGGCACCCAACCTTCTACAGAAGGCACACACATGCACACACTCATGCCTAGGGCCAATTTAAAGTGTCCAATCCACCTACAGCAAGTCTTTGGGATGTGGGAGGAAACTCACGCGACCACAGGGAGGACATGCAGACTCCGCACAGAAGGCACCCCCAGCTGAGGATCGAACCGGACAGCCTCTTGCTGTGAGGTGGCAACGCTAACCACTGCACCACAACAAATGTAAATAAATAAGTAAAACAGTCCTGCTAAACAAACTGCTGGAGACATTTTAAATTCAGCAGTAATTAAGCCGTCTAAACTCTCTGTGAATATCAATGACCTCAGTTTCATTAAAAGGAGTTGTACATAGCCTGTGGCTAGAATGCACAATACTCCCTTAACTGAACTGCACCACTGCATAGATACTATTGAAGTTCATATTTCAAAATACATTAATACAAATCAGAACTATTACTGCCAAACTCTGCCGCCAGAGTACTCTTTTCAGGCACTTCTCTTACTATAATGGTATGCAGAAGCTTCCAAAAACATGCAGCATGTTTAAAATTGAAGAAAGAAGTGCAAAAGCAAAGGCAGAGATGTGGGAGGGGCCCATCACCCACACTGGTTGTAACAGAACAAGTAATGGTGCCCCTTTTATTACCAGGAGTCACTGCTGAGCACCCACTGTTGAATGCACGGCTGATTGACTTGCCCTCTGCAACTTAAAAAATGGTTCTGCCATTGTCTGTCAGTAGTGAATAAAATGAGGTGTAATGAAGAAAAAGTGGGGGAGGGGTAGCAAATGAGCTCAAACAATGTCAGTAGGGAACAAAGGCCAGCAATCTTGTGAAGACCACCATGAGAACACATGACAAAACAGCAGCCTACAGAATACAATTATAGCAGTGAGTAAAGCAACCAGGAAAGCTAACATTTTATATTCAGCAATTCCAACAGAATGGTTCAGCAACCTGTAATTTCAGCAAAGCATTTAGGAAGATGGCAAATTTACCCAACAAGAAATGCACCAAAGAATATTATGCCAGCTGCCCCACCAATTCACAACTTACCAAAGCTACAAAAGGGGCAACTATATCCTATTCAGCCAGAGAGGCAGGGTTCCAATTAATTCAATTAATTACAGCTGGACAAAAAAAAAGTAATGAAACCTAATGACGTAGCATGACCCTGTAAACAAGACCTAATTGTATGCTAGTTCCAGTTTTCACCACTCAAAATATAAATCATTTTCCAATAGCTTCTTTGTTTACAGTGATTCAGAGATGAACTGCTGAGCTGATGTTACTAGCTACAAAAAAAAAAAACACCCAAACGTATTTCAGTTTGTTGATGGGGCTGGTCCCTCTCAGCTAGTAACAACCTCTTTAGAGGGCAAGGCCAGACAGAAAAACTCAGATAAAAAACAGAAAGCAAACGAACTGAAGTGCACACCAAATAGGTCACATACAGCTGCATCCAGCTTTGTAGGTTCTTCTGTGATCCTTCACATTCATAAATGACTTTCTTATAAACAGCAGTAAGCTGCCCCCCCAAAAGTTCACATCTACTATTTGTATAAACTACAGTTAATCATGCTGAACCTCCATGAGAAAACAGCAACCCACAAACTCAAACCACACTTATTTACAGCATCAGAACGTGTCTCACTCTTTTTCAAGCTGACACATTTCATTTGATGGCAACTTACTGTCTTCTGCCTTCATTATAACTGTAATTTCCTGAGAGCTACACCTACCATTTATTTATTAACTAGAAATGTGGACTGATGATCCAAACACCTAGGTCAAAGGGCACAGTTATGACATTTGCATGTTACTGACAAAAGACACAAATTTGAATGAGGTAAGGTATTTATGTATGGTTTTACAGATTCTGTGTGCCCAGGTACCATCAGGAAGGCTACGATAGCCAGCACTGTTTTTAACAGATTACGGAGGTGTTTAGTGGTCAATTTCTTCCTTGTACCATGCAGACAGTCTCGCCCTCTGCAGTAAAAATTTAACAAGCAGTTATTTTCTGTTAGCATATTAAATTACCAGTTATCTGCTGTCAGCTTGATCCATCACATCCACCCACATCCCTTATTTTTGGGGACGGGGTGTCACTTCAACAGTGTAAGTCTGGAGCCAGTTTAAATACCAATTTAAAGCACTGATCAATTTCAGTCTCAGCCCAAGCTATACACAATAACAAAGGTGACATTTAATACTAGTACAACAAGAATTCAACTACAACTTGCAGTTGCATATAGAGGAGAGTTATGGTCACAGAGACCAGATAACACACCTCCATGTACTACAGAGAATTATCTGCTCCATGGACCACCAGTTATGGGAGCAATGCGGCAGAAATAAAAACTGTCCCTCTGAGGAACAAATGGCTTTACAATAGCTGTTGAGAACCTTGAGATGTCACAGTTTTTGTTTAGGACAGTGGAAACAAAGTATCTAACAGCTCTTAAAGCACTTTTAGATGTATGGTGCTGTCTGTGGTGGTCATCACAAGATTTATGGTGCTGTCTGTGGTGATCATCATAAGGGCACCATCATGTCATAGCACAAGAGTAGATCATAACAGTGTTTAGAGGTGCTTAACAAAAACTTGTCAAGCACCTTTCTGATATCAGAAATGTACTTAAGATTGTCTTTTTCCCCTATTCCAGAGAACAAACTGTGGCACTCCATACACCACAAACAGGTTTCCTGGTCAAAAGTATATTATACATCACTACATTTCGTTTTCATGAAGCCCAACAGTAGCACAGAAGAAAGGTGAAATTGAAGTATTTTAGTTGTTCTGAGTTATATTTAAGATAAGTAAAGAGAAACAAGAGAAAGTAAGCAATATGTGAAGAGAACAGTGGTAAAGGTATTGCTTTATGAGGAGATACAGCAACATTATGAGTTGTAGAAAAATGATGAAATGCAATCAAAGTACGTTTATTTATATGCACTTACAACAAGGGTGTTTGTAAAACAAACTCACAATCGGTTAGAAAAAATGCACAGCAATCACAAAAACTGGAGTACACCACAATAAGGTGATTAAACAGTATTAATCATTTGACAGAAGTTGAAAAGAAGATCCCAAGTGTCAAGTTACAGGATCTGAAGACAGGACAAGGTCACTCATGGGTTCACCAACAAAATTATCTTGTCTTGTAGAATTTCCAGTGAAAGCTTCTGCTGCAATCGTTAAGTTCATTACTTACAAAAATTCCACTCTAACACGGATACTGCAGTAAGGGGAGCTCATCTGACGGGTAGAACAAACCTGAAAAACTGGCTTCATATCTTACACGAAGTATTCCAAATGCAGTAAGAACTCCCAGAAACCAGCACAACACTGCAAATCAGTACAGTCCACGAATAGCTTGTACCACTGCACAACCCATTAATAGCATGCATTTCAGTACACTCCATTAATGGCTCATACCACTACACAACCCCATTAATAGCATGCATTACTATACAGTCCATTAATACCATGTAGTACTATCAACACAAAACTGGACAAATGAACTACTCAAAGGTGCAAGACTCTGGAAATGCTTGCATTTTTTATGACAATCCACCTATATACGGTAACAGTAAATTTGAACCTGCAGTAGATGCTGTTAGCACCGTGTCACTAATGTTCCATTAGACAGCTACAAAGGACACTTTGCAGTATGACAAGGGAAATACATAGACATGGGATACTTGCAATAAATGCCTTCTGCACCCAAGCAGTGCTCATCAGGATACATACCACAGCTTAGAATGTCATTTCATATTCAAAAGTGGCCCAGCACTGTACAATGTTGTGCTTTTATGTAAGCATTCCGGTTGAAGACAATTGTAAATATGTAAAGGAAAACAAGTATTGCTTGCCAACTGCACCATAATGACACCTAACTAAAATGAAAATAAGGGGCTCTAGCATTCCACTGTTGCTCCCCTAAACCCACACACATGGATGTGCACTCACACACAGGCACACCCAGAGACATAATTCTCTTGGAGATGTACACTGTTTGAGCATGTTCAAACAGTATAGCATGCTGCATTGAAGTATTGTCATAATGAAGATTTCAGAAAGATGAAAAACTGTCAGAGAGCCAGAGTGATAGAAAACCTGCTTGGCCACCGAGCAAATAAATCTCAAGAAGTACGAGTTTTACTCTTAAGGCGCGAGGCCAAGTGCACCTTTATTTGTTTATCATGACCAGTATTGCTGCACATGCTCTCCCCAACTGAAGACCTGACAGTTCACTAAGCTCCAAGAATAAAACCAACTAAATATAGCAATAATGGTTTTGAAAAAACACACAGAGCACCTGATGAGCATAAAGAGCAAATCTGCTGCATTGCTTCTGATGGCTGACTGACAACTGAAAAGAAGATCCTGTGAAAACGAATAAATACTAGCCACCACTACACATGTAACGTCAGCCACAGTACAGTACAAGAGGGGAAACAGTTAAAAAAAATCCAATGACCCCTCTTCCCCAAAAAAGTACTTGCAGTGCTGTCCTTGCTCAGAAGGTGCAGCTTAATTTTTCAGAAAACTGCATTTTGCAGTAACATTATTACATGTATTTACATTTTGCAGTAACATTATTACATTTATTTACTTTACTTTGTTAACCACTTTGGTGTGTCAGTTACAAGTCACCATGACAAGTTGACAACCAAGCTGGTACAGAGCCAGAAGATGACTAAAAATGTAAAACATAGGAAACATGATCACAGACACAGATTTTACAGGTCATCTCTATTTTATAAACCTAAGTAAGTAAAACCTGGAACACGACACCTTCAATAAGTAATTTGGAAAGCTGAAAGAAGTGAAATCACACACCCATGAAACAAATTACGTCAGAAGGGTTCCCTGCTGTGCCCCAGCAATGGATGCACTGTTCCCTGCTCTGCCCCAGCCACGGATGCCCTGTTCCCTGCTGTGCCCCAGCCACAGGTGCACTGTTCTCTGCTGTGTCCCAGCCACGGATGCACTGTTCCCTGCTGTGCCCCAGCCACGGATGCGCTGTTCCCTGCTGTGCCCCAGCCACGGATGCCCTGTTCCCTGCTGTGCCCCAGCCACAGGTGCACTGTTCCCTGCTGTGCCCCAGACATGGATGCACTGTTCCCTGCTGTGCCCCAGCCACAGATGCACTGTTCCCTGCTGTGCCACAGATGTGCTGTTCCTTGCTGTGCCACAGCCACAGATGTGCTGTTCCCTGCTGTGCCACAGATGTGCTGTTCCCTGCTGTGCCACAGATGTGCTGTTCCCTGCTGTGCCACAGATGTGCTGTTCCCTGCTGTGCCACAGATGTGCTGTTCCCTGCTGTCACAGATGTGCTGTTCCCTGCTGTGCCACAGATGTGCTGTTCCCTGCTGTGCCACAGATGTGCTGTTCCCTGCTGTGTCACAGATGTGCTGTTCCCTGCTGTGCCACAGCCACAGATATTCTGTTCTCTCTGTTTTTGCATACTACTTAGCATATATCTGTAGACCAGAAACTGTATTCCCCAGGGGAGAAAAGCCCCCTGCACTCCTATGTGAAAGTGCTACACCTCCACACACCCACAGCAATTTTATTTTATTTATTTTATAACCACCCTAACCTTACCTTATTATGTCACCTTCTTTGAAAATATCTCCTTACATAAACACAATTTTCACCTCCAACAAACTTTATCAACCTCTTCTATCCACACACACTATCACAGCAACATAACCTGTTCCTCCACCTATCTACTACCAAAATTCCACAGAAAAACTCATATATCTTTCTACTTAAACAAAACATATCATTATAACTCAACTAAAAATCCCAAATTCCACTTAGATTCTCAGCATAATCTCCTCGTACATGGAGATATTCATCCTAACCCTGGTCCCAATTCTAATTCTAACTTCAATCTAAACAATATTACTTCTCCAACTCCATTGCCATGTACTAAAACAGCCCACTCCCTTCTAATTGCTCACCTTAATATTAGAAGTATAAATAACAAAACTCACCACCTTCATGCACTCCTGCACCTACACTCATTCGACATTCTATGTCTTACAAAAACCTGGCTAAAACCCTCTACTCAAGACCATGAAATCACCCCACCAGGCTATAATATACTTAGATGTGACCGAATAAAGAAGAAAGGAGGAGGCGTTGCCATTATCTATAAATCTAATCTCAAAGTCACACCCTATAATGAACTTCCCTCACTAGACTCCAAAACCGAAATACTGTCTATCAAACTTCAAATTAACAACAACAAATCAATATATCTAATCTGTATGTACATTCCCCCAGGAAATAATATCCATATTCTAGAAAACTTACTTAGTTCACTCTCTAATCAGCTACCCCAGGAAACTATTATCCTTGGGGACTTTAACATTGACTGGATAACCTGTTCATCCCAGCACCCTACTAGTCATATAAATCTCTATGGGTTCTCACAATTAATTACCTCTCCAACTAGAATCCATAAACCGAATAAAAAGAAACTACTCTTGACTGGATCCTTACAAATAACCATACTAACATTTACACCCCAGGAACACTTCCGATAATATTAGTGACCATATGCTCACTTATGTTAGTAGACAAAATTGCATATCCCAATTACCCATAACATCAAGATATCCCGCTCTAATAAATCCTTCAACCCAGACAACTTTCTGACAGAATTGAAAGCATGTGACTGGTCCCCACTGACTAGCCTTGAACTAAATGAAGCAGTGTCCTACTTCAATACTCACTTTCTACATATCCTTAATGATCATGCTCCCATTCACTCTACTAGAATAAAATCTAAATCAGCACCTTGGCTCACTAAACAAACTAAGCAAAAAATGCACCTAAGGAATAAAATCTGGGCTAAATGGAGAGCTACTAAAAGTATGTCAGATCACCTACTCTTCAAACAGTTAAGAAATGCTACTAAAAAAGAGACTCTTAAAGACAAAAAGGAATATTCTCTCCACCTTCAACAAACAAGTCAACACACCCCTCAAAAATTCTGGTCAGGTATTAACAAACTTCTTAAACCAGGACATTCTACTACTCCTACCCCATCTGGCTTTGACCTCGACAATTCCTCCCAGATCCCAGATTCCTTTAACAAGTATTTTACAGAAACCATTCAAGCCCTAGCGAATTCATTACCCACATCTACTACTAGCTGCCCTAATACCTCCAAAGCCTCAACTGATACCTTTCACATTCAACCTGTTGCTACATCTCTTATTTATAAGCTTCTCAAAAACTTAAACCTTGCACCCCATCTGCTGACCAACTTCCATCAGAATACCTACAAACTGCCGCTGAAGCCATAGATTATCCCATATCCATACTTATTAACAGAACTATCTCTGAAGGAAAAATTCCTTCCATATGGAAAATATCTCATATAATTCCTCTACACAAAGGGGGCTCCTCTACTGAACTCTCAAACTTTTGCCCTATTGCCTTACTCTCCCCATTAGCTAAGATTATGGAAAGATGTATACACAAACAACTTCTTAACTACCTTCTGCAAAACAATCTTCTAGCTAATTGTCAACATGGCTTTAGACCTTCTCACAGCACCACAACTGCCCTCCTTTCCTTCTCTGACGCTATAAATAATAATAGGAACAAAAATCTTTTCTCATCAGCACTATTCCTAGACCTGTCAAAAGCCTTTGATATGGTTAATCATAATATTCTCCTTGACAAGCTACATCACTATTCTCTTGGTTCACAAGCTCTTCAATGGTTTAGGAGTTATCTCCAAAACAGGCAACAAGCAGTGCTATGGGATAACAACCTTTCTTTCTTACTCCCAGTAAACATTGGGGTTCCACAAGGCTCAATCTTAGGTCCCCTTCTTTTTCTTTATTTATCAATGACCTGCACTTGAACATCCCCAAGCCATCTGTATTCAATATGCTGATGACTCAACTCTAATCTGCGCTACTAATAATGTTTCCTCCCTCCAGTCCCTTACCCAAGCAGTCTTCCATAACGTAGAGATGGTTTATGGAACACTCCCTCCTTCTCAATGCCAAAAAAACAAAACTTCTTCTCTTTACTCCTACACACAAATCTCCAACTCCTTTCTTCACTATCTCCTCAAATAATGCAACCTGTATTAACCCAGATATGACCACTCGCCTGTTAGGTGTTACTATTGACAACCATCTTAATTTTGATGACCATATTAATAATACCATTAAATCAGTTAACAAAAAGATAGGTTCTCTCTACAGAATTAAACCCTTTCTTACCCCTGCAGCCAGAAAAACCTTGGCCCAGACCCATCTGATCTCTTCCCTTTTCTATGCCTCTGCTATATATACAAACTTCTTACCAAACTATCCACCTGTTACAATAGTATAACTAGATTCATTACTGCTAACCCCTTCAGAACTCATCACTGTCACAACCTCAAGCAACTAGACTGGTTAGAGCTAAATAACCATATACTCTATCAACAGCTACTTATCACTCATAAGTCTCTTTACTACCCTGATGCTACCCCTAGCCTCAAAAAACTAATTTCACCATATAAAAACCTATCCACACTACGCTCTGCTAATAAACTCCTTGTGGCCTTAAATAAATCATATAATAAAGCTGGGGATGCATTATTCTCTAACTCTGTCGGGAAATTCTGGAATCAACTCCCTTATGAAATAACTAACCTTGACTCTACATCCCACTTCAAAAGACACATCAAAGAATATCTAAAATCCCAGTGGTTATGCCCTTGTGCTAACCCTGACTGAAATGATTTCATTATTTCCCAAGTTCTCCCCTCTCCCTTTATGGGTCCTCGAATAATAGGTTTAATTATTGACTGTTTTATCCTTGATACTGACTCTACCTTAGCATTCTAGTTTATTGTCACATATGTTTTTCCGACCTGTGTACTGCTTATCTATCTTTTATTTAATCTAACTTCAGAATATTCTATATCACGTATTTTACTTTTATCTGACTTTTTCTCTATTGACATACTCTTGTCAGTGTTAGTTTTTCGTAAATTGCTATATAAGTCTACACTGGTACTTTTGTATTATGTTTATTTTGTTTTTTTGTAACAATTGTATTATTTCGTGTATTTGGAGCTTTTCTCCCCGGGCCTCTACTGAAAACGGATATATGTCCAGTAAGACTAGCCCGGTCAACAAATGTAAAATAAAATAAAATAAAATAAAATAAATTTCTTATACAGCACAAAGTCATTACATAAACAACAGCAGACATTTAAGTGCATCCATATGGTACACAACTGCTGAACAGTTGTTTTACACATTCAGGGATACGAATAACTCAGTTTGCAGCATTGCTACACTTTCATAGGTTGCTGGAAAATGAAAAATTCACAAGGCTCTGAATTTAGACAGTCTATGCCTCTCAGGAGATGGTATATTTACCAAATCTGCAGGGCACACCAGTGAAAACAGAACATTCATGTTGGACAATTACTGAAGGACAGAAGTAGGCTGCCTAACTTACCAAGCTCACAACAACAATGATAACTAAGAAGTCTATATCCTGGCAATGGAGTATATCCCAATCATCATCCCACCCCCATGAGTCAAAAGGGCCAACATCCTGCGGAAATGGTAAAAAACTCCAGTAGATGACTAGGAAGGAAGACAATTTGGAATATGCAGACAGTATCAGGCCCAACTTACTATGTAACAATAAGATTTAATTTAAAACAAGTGTGTGAATGAGCTGAATTACATTTGGAGAAAAGCTGGGATTTGAGACCACTAGAGGTGTGGGCTTTTTGAGCAGTAGTGGTGAAAAAGACTGACAACCCTTTTTTGCCACTTCTTTGTCTGCATGTGTTGTCACCCAAGCACATGTCTACTTGTACAAAAACAAAGAGGTATGCGCAGGCACTGATGTCTAGTTTAACTGTGTCAAAGCTGAGTGACTTTAACTAAAAGCTTGAGACATTTTAAGAACTTGAAGCTCTGATCAATACCCCAGATAACCTACGTACTCTCCAGGAGGGTCTAATTCAAGTAAACTAGTGTTGCTGGTGCTGGACCATGACCTCAAACTAAAAGACAAAAACATGCAGCACGGCATCCACAGGCAAGCCCAGGCAATCGTGTTCCTTTGACATGCCCAACACGTCCCTAAAACACTGAATCTCATTACAGACTTGGGCACCAACACGTCCCTAAAACACTGAATCTCATTACAGACTTGGGCACCAACACGTCCCTAAAAAACTGAATCTCATTACAGACTTGGGCACCTTCACAGACAATGAACACAGAGTATCCTTACCAAGAGAGTCAAAAGCATGTCCTCCTCGAGTCATTGAGCACCTTAATGTTCGCCCACTATTTTCCATTTCCTACAGACTACCAAGGAGATGCCTGCCTTGCCTACACAGCCTCAAAAGATCTACTATCATGCAATCTCCTACACATCCAAAAAACTAATACCATTGGATCCAACCATAAACTAAACTAATCACCCTAGATATCTGCATCCCGCCCCCACCCATCATTAAGGAAACCACAGTAAAACATTTCACTAAAGCCAACTTCATGCTTATTAAGATTTAAGTGGCAAACGTCATGACACTCATGCAGATGGACAATACAGTTACAATTGCTGAATCCTACACTAATGCAGTCTATAAGCACTTACAGGAGTGCATGGATCGTGCTATCCCAAACAGAACCAAGAAAAGAAACTGTTGCAAAAGAGAGTAAAATCCCATGAGTGGAGGAGCGCCCTGGTCAGCCTCAGTAAGAAGCTGAGATCTCTTATAAGATCCTCCAAAGCTAGGTATGAAAACAAAATCACTACTGATTCTAAGGGCAACCACAAAGCATTCTATAGCTATGTCAGGAATCTCACTGGAAACACCCAGATCTGCTCTGAGTTACAGCACAATGGCACAAAAATTACAGAACCAACCGATACTGCCAACATCCTGGCAGATAGGTTCAGTGCTAACTTTACCCCCCTCTCACCCCCTAAAGGGCCCATATCTATACAGGAAGAATGCAGAGTCCCTGTAATCACATCTATGCCGTTAAAAGCTGCACTCTCTAAAACCAAAAACACAGCATCCATGGGACCAGACAACATCCCAGGCTGCTTTTTACATGAACTTCAGAACAAACTGACTGGGCCCCACCTAAGCACCATGTTCAATCATAGTCTCACGTCAGGCTTTGTGCCCACTGAATGGTGCACAGCGACGGTTATCCCACTCCACAAAGGGGGAGCCACCACTGATCCTGGGAACCGTCGCCCTATTAGCCTGATGAGCCTGGTCTGCAAGGCCATGGAATGGATCATCACAGAACTCATAAACAAAGACATTGGTAACCTCCAAACCCTAGACCCCACCCAGTTCAGTTTTGTGAAAGGCAGATCATGCCTTCTGAACCTGATTGACTTCTTTCAGGCAGTCATCAAAGCCGTAGACAAGGGTAGTAAGGTGGAGGGATAGATTCCTGTCCCAGAGACTTCCTATACTTTGGAACAAGCTACCCATCTATGTCAAGCAAAGTTCCTCATTAGCACACTTCAAGAAAAATCTTGATGAGTGGATGGGAAATAGGAAATACACCCCGGGGATCACTTCTGTGGCTCTGCTCGACAGAGGCAAAGGAAATTAATTTTCGTGGGTGGCGTAAGCCAGGGAACCTTGTCGGCTAGGCTTACTTAGGCCCTTGGGCCGATAGCCTAGTACCTACCTATGAACATCCTACCTACCTATGAACATCCTATCAAGAGACCTAAACTGCCACCGAAACATAAATAAGAGCTGTTGGTAGTTGGCATAATGGTTGAAGTGTTTACCTTCTAGGCAAAAAGTACTGGGTGTGATCCTCACTGTGAAGGCTGCCAGCCTAGCTAGATAGAATTTTGTAAATAATTCTACGTCATTGTAAATGTTAATATAATCCACACTCATGTTTTTACAAATGTAAGAAAACTGTGTTATATGTTCTGAGTTTCAAAAATTTAACCACAGTGCACCCTGCTGGAAGAAAGCTGGTTAAGTGAAGCATTTTCTCACTGTTTGATCCCAAGCTCAGAGACAGGATGTCTGGAGTAAGAAATTCTTTTTATTGTCTTAGGACAAGAGTTAATTACTAGGTTTTATATGTACTGCTGTGGTTTCCTGGCAGGTGCAAGAATATAAACAAATGTTATTTGTGAGCCTGGGAAACTTCAGCAGAGGTGTCAAAAATTATGTAATATGAAATAACTCAGCAGAATGTGTACATCAATCATCTCGGACAGAAAGATTGAGCAATTTTGGATTTTGTATGAAGCTGACATCAGCTCACCAGCACTTGCTTTGCTCTGTAAGTAAGATCTTAGACTTTAGTATTCCTCTAACAGTTAGATAGGAATTTAGCCAAATTAGTCTAGCTGCTTTTCTATATTTGTGTCTGACTATCCTACAATATTGTTTTAAAGTTCCTGTGATCTCTGAACTCTAAACATTTTAAACCTTTTCAACTGTGGCTGTTTTGTGTAGAGATAATTTAAGCTCTAGAGTACTTGCATGTACTTGGAGATACTGTCCCAAGCCACTCCAATAGTCTTGTTCCTCAGTCACACTTATTATTTGGATAACAGTAATATTACACAGTAAAATTGGTCACCCTTTGAGAAGGGCCTTATTAGTAGCTGACGAGTAGTTGGTGGCAGTGATTACTACCTTACAGCCTGGCAGGAAGGGGCATAACTGGAGAACCTGTGCCAACCTTCCCCAGGAGTGCCTGTCTGTATATAAACCAAATCTCAAAGTGTGTGCATGTCAGCTACTTGGGCAGGGACACGAAGCACTGGTTGGACAGAGAGGGTACTGGAGGTTTAGGCTTGACTACTTGGCTAAGATCTGAACCCTATAGCTGTGCCATTTGGGATCTGGAGAGAAAGGGAGAAACCAGCCCCAGACTGACTGTGATCTCTGTGTGCTCTTTAGGAAAATTGTACTTTACTGTGTTTATACTTGTTATCCTGCCAATGTGCATGCCCCTCGCTGGTGCTAGTGGTGAGGATAGAGGCTCCTTGATTACTGAGCCAATGCATGGGCATCATATATTAATTGCTTGGCAGTTAGCCACATCACAAATTAATTGACTTGTAGTGGTGTGGATAGTGAATTCCTGTAGCTTGTGTACAGTGATCACTGAAGGTATTTTTGTACTCTAAATCAGCCATGCAGTGAATATTCAGAGTTCAGATCACAATTGTTTTATTTCTTTTGTTAGCTTAGTTAGTCAGTAAGAGCAGGTAAGCATGTCAGCAGAGGAGTATGGTAATCTGACAAGGAGCCAGTTGGCTGAGATGTGCCAGGCTAAAGGACTGGTGCATGGAAACCTAACTAAAGCAGACATTATTGCAGCTTTGGTTACAGCTTCATCAGAAAACAGCAACCAGGAGGATGATCAGACTGGCCGTGGAAAGATAATGGACAGCTCAACCTTTCTGCAGAGGACTTAACAATTCATCTGGAGCTAGAGAGACTTCAGTTGGAGGCTAGGCATTTGGAAACAGAAGCAGCAGAGAGACTGAGACATCTCCAGGCTGAAGAGAATTAGAAACTGCTACACCTGAAAGCTGAGGAGAAGGAGAGGCAGAGGCAGCATGAGAAGGAGATGCTGACTCTTCACCAGAATCATGGAGGTAATGGGGAAGGGAGTAACTGGACCCCAGAAGCACCGAAGGTCAGTAAATTTCTTCCGCAGTTTACAGAGGGGGATAGTTTTGATAGTTTCATTCATGTGTTCGAAAGGGTATGTAAACAATATGATGCTAACCAAAGGCTCTGGGTACGATTCCTGATCTCCTTACTCTATGATAAAGCTGTAACTGTACTGTCTAAATTATTTGATAGGGATTTTTTTTGATTATACTGCTAAGAAATTGTTTGCTAGAATTTTTTAAGCTAACATCTGAGACTTATAGGAAAAGATTTTGTGAACATAGACGCAAGGCAGATAAAAATCTGTGTGAATATGTTGCTGAACTAAGCACTTATTTTCATAGGTGGGGGAGTGATGTCAGGTCACCACTTTTGAAGGGCTGGCAGACCTTTTGGTGAGGGAACAAGCCATTAGCACTTTGCCTGAGGACATGAGGATCTGGTTAGCTGAAAGGACCTAGGGTTAAATGTTTTGAATGCAACCACTGGGGCCATGTGACATATAGATGTCCACGGAGGCAAGGTGGGAAACAAAAGATGAGGGAGCCAGTAAGTGGGAAGGACAAAATGCCAACAGTAGGTCATCTTGAGACAACAAGGGTATCAAAACTACCAGAAGAGGTTATATCCTATCATACTGAATGGCAAAGAGGCCATTGCCAAGACAGAGACAGCCTCTGACCTAACCACTGTGAACCCTGCAATGGTTACAGAGGAGCATTACTTGTCTGGGCAGTCTACTCCAGAGCTTTAGGAGGGGTCCCATTCCGAATACCTTTAGTTAGGGTTCACCTTGACTTGGAGGGTGGAAAAGGAAGCCAGCAAGTAGGTGTGTTTGAGGATATCCCTGCAGATGTCCTGATAGGGAATGATTTTAATAATGCAGTACTATGTGCTCATGCAATTACAAGCAGTTAGGCTTGGAGACAAGCATGTGGGTCTGGTAGCCTGGGGGAGACCCAGACATACCACACACTTGCAGCCAGGACTGGTGAGGTGGTTACTTCAGGGAGGGAGCTACGCTGTAGCAGTGAGATGAAGGTGAGCCACAGCTGCTTGTGGGTACTGATGGTCCCTTGGACAGAGTGACTGCAAGGGCAGAGGTGTGTAGTAGTACCTAGGCTGACAGTGAGTGACCACTGTCAGAGGATGCCAGACTTCCTGTGGAAGGGGAACTGGGAAGGGTTACAAAGAGAGAGTCGAGACAGGCTCAGCTCTCAGACCCTACATTACAAGGCCTGAGAGAGGTAGCTGGTGAGGCACCTGATTCTTGAGGAAAAGGGGATTCTGTATAACTGGGACAAAGGGTTACTCTGAGAAAGTGGACCCCTGAGGGAGGGCTAGAAGATGAGAGGATACAGCAGTTGGTACTGCCTACAGAGTACCATCTGGCTCTTCTAGCCATAGCCCATGATATTCCCTTTGGAGGTCACATGGGCATAAAACATACAAGGAGACACATTATGCAGAATTAATACTGGCCTGGGATTTTCATAGCTGTAACAGGGTACTGCAGGACCTGTGAGCAGTGCCAAAAAGTAGGCAAGGCAGGAGACAAGGTGGAAGCTCCTTTGATGCTTTTGCCTGTGACTGAGGAGCCATTTCAGAGGGTAGCTATGGATATTGTGAGGCCTCTGAGTACCCCAAGTTCCACAGGGAAAAAGTATATCCTAGTGGTAGTAGACTATGCTACAATATACCCTGAGGCAGTGGCTTTGTCCTCCTTTGAGGTAGAAAATGTGGCAAATGCTTTGTTAGAGGTTTTCAGCAGGTTAGGTTTCCCAAAAGAAATACTGACTGACAGAGATGCCAATTTCATGTCAGACCTGCTGGCCTGCCTGTGACTAATGGTCTTGTTAACAGGTTAAACTCTACAATCAAGTCCATGCTACGGGCATTTGCAGACCAGTTTAAGAGTTAATGGGACAAATATTTGCCCCATCTGTTTCCTTACAGACAGGTTCCCCAGGAATCCACAGGTTTTTCACCCTTTGAGTTATTGTATGAGCATAGGGTGACAGGGTCTTTATATTTAATTCATGATGATAGAGAAGGTGAGTGTGAATCTCACAAGGAGTCTGTTGTGGCATATGTCCTGAACCTCAGGACAAGGCTCAGGGAACTCATGGGCTTGGCCCAGGAGAGCCTGGCAGAAGCCCAACAGCAGAAAAAGGTCTGGTATGACAGGAATGCTTGAGCTGGAGAGTATGCTGTACTGCAGCAGGTGATGGTTCTCATTCCTGTCAGACACAACAACCTGCAAGCAGCCTGGGAGGGACCCTAAAAGATGGTAAGGAAGGTCAGTGATGTTAACTACATGATAGAACTACTAGGCAGGAGGTAGGGTCACATATTGTACCATGTTAACATGATGAAACCTTACCATGATAGGGAGGTCCTTGTGCTGAGTATTTGCAGTGGATTGCAGGAGGAGTCTGGGGGAGATCTGGTGATTGAT
This sequence comes from Protopterus annectens, assembly GCF_019279795.1. Classification (NCBI taxonomy): domain Eukaryota; kingdom Metazoa; phylum Chordata; order Ceratodontiformes; family Protopteridae; genus Protopterus; species Protopterus annectens. The sequence goes on from NC_056751.1 coordinate 726,957,746, forward strand.
CTCCTCAGTGAGGCTTGGACTGACACCTCAGTGGAAGCAGTAGCAATGTCATAGCAACTATCTCCTATCCAAGTTCGATCAATCCGAGCAGTGTTACAGGAGTCTGGTGATGTGTTAACTGGGAAACCAGAGTGCTCCCACATGGTGCAGCACCAGGTTGATACAGGACACCAAAGGCCTATTAGGCAGGCCCCTTACAGCATGTCTGAGAGAGTCAAACAGACTCTGAGGGAATACATACAGGAAATGTTGGAACTAGGGGTAATTCAGGAGTTCAACAGTCCGTGGGCCTCCCCAGTGGTGCTGGTACCAATGAAGGATGGCAACACCAGGTTGTGTGTGGACTACAGGATGTTAAATAGTTACACAGAGTCAGATGCTACCCCATGCCTAGGACAGATGAAGCCCTACAGCAGCTGGGTGGGGCTAAGTATCTTACCACCTTTGATCTTACCAAGGGTTACTGGCAGATGCCCTTGACTCCCAGTGCTAGAGAGAGGTCAGCCTTTGTGACTCCTTTTGGCTTGTATAAGTTCACAACGATGCCCTTTGGGATAAAAAATGTTCCAGTGACTTTCCAGAGGCTGGTAGATCATATCCTAGCAGGAGCAGGAGGGTTTGCCCTTGCTTACCTAGATGATATTGCCATCTACAGCCATTCCTGGCAAGAGCACCTTCAGCATCTCAGGGAGGTGCTGGGAAGACTACAGAGGGCAGGGTTGACCACTAAGCCCAGCAAATGTCAGGTGGGTATGGCAGAGGTCTCCTACCTGGGACATAGATTGGGGAGTTGTAAGATCAGGCCAAAATCTGCCAAAGTGGAAGCCATTCAGGCATGGCCTGCACCATTTACCAAAAAGCAGGTGAGGGGGATTCTTAGGGACAGCAGGGTACTACAGAGAGTTTGTCCCAAGTTATAGTACCATAGCCGCTCTCCTCACAGACCTGACACGGAAAAACAGGCCAGATAAGGTAGTGTGGACCACAGCATGTGAACAGGCATTCCAGAAGCTTAAAGAAGCTTTGGGAGGACCCCCTTGTGTTAGCCAGTCCAGATTACAGCAAAGAATTTGTTGTGCAGGTGGAAGCTTCAAACCATGGGGTGGGGGCTGTACTTAGTCATATTTCTTGAGTGGGAGAAGAGCACCCAGTGGTTTATCTCAGTTGTAGACTCCAACCCAGGGAGGAATGCTATGCAGCTGCAGAAAAGGAATGTCTAGCCATAGTGCGCGCACTGCAAAAACTTTGGCCTTATCTGTATGGAAGGAAATTCACTATAGTTACAGATCACAATCCCCTTGCATCAAGCCAGCCAGCAGAATGCCAAGTTCCTAAGGTGGAGCGTAAGGTTGCAAGCATATGATACATCAGTGCAGCATTGCAGTAGGGTTACCAACACCAATGCAGATGGGCTCTCAAGACAGGGAATGGAGTAAGGTATACTCAGATTCACCTAAGCCTCTCAAGCAACGTTTCTCAAGGGTCACTTGTAAAACTAGCTTGGGTTCTGTGAAGGCTGCCAGCCTAGCTAGATAGAATTAAATTCTATGTCATTGTAAATATTAATATAATCCACAGGCATGTTTTTACAAATGTAAGAAAACTAAATGTAAGAAAACTGCTATATGTTCTGAGCTTCAAAAATGTAACCACAGTGGACCCTGCTGGAAAAAAGCTGGTAAGTGAAGCATTTTGTGACTGATCCCAAGCTCAGAGACAGGATGTCTGGACTAAGAAATTCTTTCTGTTGTCTTAGGACAAGGAGTTATTTACTAGGTTTTATATGTAAAGTGTCCTTTATTGCTGTGGTTTCCTGGCAGGTGCGAGAATACAGATGTTAAATTTTGAGTTCTGTGAGCCTGGGAAACTTCAGCAGAGGTGTCAAAAATTATGTAATATGAAACAACTCAGCAGAATGTGTATATCAACCATCTCAGACAGAAAGATTGAGTATTTTGTCTGAAGCTGACATCAGCTCACCAGCACTTTGTTTGCTCTGTAAGTAGGATCTTAGACTTTAGTATTTCTCTTACAGTTAGATAGTATTTCTCTTACAGTTAGATAATAATTTAGCCAGATTAGCCTAGCTGTTTTTCTATATTTATGTCAGACTATTCTACAATACTGTTTTAAAGTTACTATGATCTCCGAACTCTGTAATGTCATTGTGTTGAAGTAATAAGTATTGTCTTTTGTTTTTATTTAATTAAATATTTTTAAACCCTTTCAACAGTTGCTGTTTTGTGCGGAGATAATTTAAGCTCTAGAGTATTTGCATGTATTTGGTGATACTGTTCAATCCACTCCAATAGTCTTGTTGCTTAGTCACGCTTACTATTTGGATAACAATAACATTACACAGTGAAATTGCTCACCCTTTGAGAATGGCCTTATTAGTTGCTGATAATAATAGTTGGTGGCATTACTACCTTATAGCCTGGCACGAGGGGGCACAGATGGAGAACCTGTGCCAGCCTTCCCCAGGAGTGTTTGTGCATTTGTATATAAACCAAATCTAGTTGGTGGCATTACTACCTTATAGCCTGGCAGGAAAACCTGTGCCAGCCTTCCCCAGGAGTGTCTGTGTGTTTGTATACAAACCAAATCTCAAAGTGTGCATATGTCAGCTACTTGGGCAGGGACACAAAGCACTGGTTGGACAGAGAGGGTACTGGAGATTTTGGCTTGACTTCTCGGCTGAGATCTGAACCCTATAGCTGTGCCAGTGGGGAGTCTTATTGGGGATCTGGAGATAAAGGGATAAACCAGCCCCAGACTGACTGTGATCTCTGTGTGCTCTTAAGGGAAATTGTACTTTACTGTGTGTGTACTTGTTATCCTTCCCAATGTGCACGCCCCTCACTGGTGTTAAATTGTACTTCACTGTGTGTGTACTTGTTATCCTTCCCAATGTGCACGCCCCTCACTGGTGTTAAATTGTACTTTACTGTGTGTGTACTTGTTATCCTTCCCAATGGGCACGCCCCTCACTGGTATTCAATTGTACTTTACTGTGTGTGTACTTGTTATCCTTCCCAATGTGCACGCCCCTCACTGGTGTTAAATTGTACTTTACTGTGTGTGTACTTGTTATCCTTCCCAATGTGCACACCCCTCACTGGTGTTAAATTGTACTTTACTGTGTGTGTACTTGTTATCCTTCCCAATGTGCACGCCCCTCACTGGTGTTAAATTGTACTTTACTGTGTATGTACTTGTTATCCTTCCCAATGTGCACGCCCCTCACCGGTGTTAAATTGTACTTTACTGTGTGTGTACTTGTTATCCTTCCCAATGTGCACGCCCCTCACTGATGTTAAATTGTACTTTACTGTGTGTGTACTTGTTATCCTTCCCAATGTGCACGCCCCTCACTGGTGTTAAATTGTACTTTACTGTATGTGTACCTGTTATCCTTCCCAATGTGCACGCCCCTCACTGGTGTTAAATTGTACTTTACTGTGTGTGTACTTGTTATCCTTCCCAATGTGCACGTCCCTCCCTGGTGCTAGTGGTGAGGATTGAGGCTCCTTGATTACTGGGTCAGTGCACGGGCATCACACTCACCAAGACAGATAGACTAGGCTTAAAATGATCACTAATGGCAGCTAGTTTAGCACTAATCTATGAATCTCTATTATGGAATCAACTCTCGACATAAAACAGAGGAACTTCATGACCCTTTTTAAGCATAACCTGGATGACTGGATATAAAATGAAATCTGGGTCTGGTATTAATTCACGTCTTGGTAAATTGGTGGGGTCATTGGCTATGTCAAAAAAATGGTTCACTGGATCAACAGCCTAGTCTGAACCTGTGAACCCTAGTAATAGCTCCTCCACATCGTTCTGACAAACACATCTCAAGACATTCACAGAGCCCTAATTTACAGTCACTAGCTAATGTATACAATGGCAAATGCATCACTTAACCAAGTAAAACATATCCAATGATGCAGACACACAAGTATTCAAATCCAGAATCAAAGAAATGCATTAGTTATGATTCTGTCCTCATATGTAGAATTGTTTCAGTTTTTTCAGTAATAGTTCCAAAACTCCTAATGTTGAAACTGAAGGCTGTATACAATGGTTGCTGCAGCATTGCAAAGTACAGCTCTTGATGTCTTAAGGCTTTCTCCAAAAGGTATAGTCATAAAAGTAAGTTTAAAAGTGCAGCATTTGGGGAATACATCTTTAAATACAAAAATACTTACAAGAAGTTTCATTTCATGGGATACACTTCCGTCTAAAAGCAGTAAGAGTGAAAACCTCATGGAGTCTAAAAGTACATCCACCATGCCCAAGATATTTACTAAGCATCCTGACAGACAACTAAACATCACAATGTATCAAAAGTGAAGAAATATACTTGCATGAGTGAAATAAGTTTTTATATTAACAGAAGTAGAACTTGTATTCAGAAAAAAAATGGTCCAATGCAACCACTAGAAATGATCTTGCTTCAGGTCAGTTTAGCAGAAAAATAAAGTTCATGGATCCAGAAATTTAATTTATTCCTCATTGTGAATGAGACAAGTCAGAAGACATGTGCAGTGTTCCACACTTTGTGTTGCTGGAAACAAAATCTTCAAGGTATTTAACACTTTTGCCTTTCTTGAAGAGGAGAAGGACAAAACGGCAGCAATTAGGTGTACAATCAGGCATATAAGAACTACTTATGCCTAGAAAGACCTTGCCCTTTATTTATCGTTTAATCTTTACAGAGGCACAAGGTCCTACAAATACAACAGAAGCTTATGTTACTGAGCTAAACAAGGAAGCCAAAGATGGCACATTTGGTGAGTTGGATAATTAATAAGAGAATAGTCTATGGTAGAACAGAAGAACTGGTTTTGGGGGGAGTATGGCAGTCCTGAGGGGTTGTATCACCCTCAGAAATGAGCAACATGTCCTTGCTGATGCCTTCAGTGTACCAAATCAAGTGAGGGGTTAGGGCCTTACGACTTCAAACTTTAGCCTCAGACAGGTGACAGCTATGCTTTAATTCCTTTGCTCTTGTGCTTAGAAGGCTTGTTTACTTTACTGTTAACTTGCCCAATACATGGTCTTTTCTTGGGGGGGGGGGTGCCCTTTTCCACCTGTGTGAGGTTCCTGGTGATTTCTTGAGTGTGGTCAGTTCTACTTAGGGGTCCACTATAATTATGGGTCATTTTCCCCTGTCTTGCAAGGAACAGTGATTATCTGGTCTGTCTCCAGCTTTTGAAAACAAGACTCTTACTCACTTCTTTTGATTTAAAATACTTTTATTTAGCAGATGAGTGCTGTTCAGAAGACTAAGCTTGCTTTCTCAGATACCATCTACTTATTGTTAATTTAGTGGGATGAGTCTGTGTACGTTAACACCCCTGCTAACAAGGTGGGAATATACTAGAGGTCTAGAACCACCTTTACTAATAAGAAGGGCATGTGCCTATATGTCTGTGGGTGAGTACCAATTTTTTTCTAAATGCAAAAGCCTTTTTTTTTAAACTGCATTCAAAATATATTAAAAGGAATGTTACATAAAACAGTCTCAAAATACTGACAGTATCTGTAGTTTTAAACAGAACATTTTAAGTTAAACCAGTTCAATTTTACTTTGTCCTTATTCTGGAGCCTCCAAAGTTCTGCCATGCTTTCATACAATTACTTCTTCAAATCTGCCATAAAATCTTCAAAAAAGTAATACAGAAAAAAATTCACTGACACTGTAATTTAGAGATCCAGTTTTGTACCTGTACTGTTGTTGGAGTACTTCCTAATTTTTGTCCTAAGCAGAATGAAGGAATGGGGGATCTTACTTTATGCAAAGGTTGATAAATAGCAACAAAGCAGTATCAGTTTGCAGACATACATGGTTGATTTGAACTTTATCTGGAGAGGTGGGAGTGTTTTGACCTTGAATAGGATTAATTATTACAGCCCTCACCCTCAATCCCCAGGCAATGTGTGTTAAAAACATCACAAAGACATAGGTGCCAAAAATCAGTGTGCCTTCAGCTTGTGGGATTAAGACTGTCTGAAGTCTTTAGGTATGAGTGTGTGCTGGGGGCATTGGTAAAAGTAGTTTATTATCCTGGGCTGGGTAGATAAAGGGCGGTTAAGGGTCTCTAATAGATTAAGCTGTATTAGTGGGGGGGGGGGTAAAGGTAGAAAACTAATTCAATGGGGGTCTGAATCTCCACAGCACTGCTGTCCAGAGATTACCAAACAATGTGGGGGCATGTCCCTGCCCACATACTGGAGCTTTGAACAGTGTGGTTTCTAAAAAAAATCCTTGTTTTAAAAATACTTTACTAAATTAAACATCTATCATTTCTGTCTATCTGAATGACCATTTAAATAGAGGAACCAGGGTTTGGGGAGTCTAATCTCATCAGTCTGGTAGTGGGAATTCAAATGCTCTCACAATGGGGGGGGGGATACAGCTGAATAGTTGAGTGGAGTCCAGTAAACTTTAAACTGAAGATGGTAAAGAAGCAGTAAAATAGTAGAAAAAAAGTAGTAAAACCCCCCGCCCTGGACTTTATGGTTATGATTAGGCTCAATTCTAGCTGTTCTGTTCTAGCATGTCGAGTGGTAGATTACTGGCGTCGTCTCCAGTTCAGCTGGTCAATCTGGGCATCTTGAGACAATGCTACAATTGTCTCATGTACACAGACAACCCTCTCCTCCTCCCAACAAACACAAATACATGTGAGAGATGCAACTATATAGCCAAACTGGAGGCTGAACTCTCTCAACTCAGGGCTGGCATGACCAGACAGGAGGAGATGGCAACCACACACACAACAATCCCAGTCCCACATAGACCTACCACAACTGCAAACCAAACACATAAAAACACAAAGACATACTTGGAGGCTCTAATAAAAAACTTACCAAAACAACAGAGGCTCCCAAAGCAGACATCCAAAAATCCACCACCTCAAAACAAAACACATGCAACACATACTTCAATAAATCAGTGTGTCGACCAATCGCAGCCCTTAAGGCCAAACACCTTGCCTGATACACTAGTAATAGGTGACTCCATAGTCAGACACACTGATGTCCCACTGACCAGGCTGAACAAGGAGAAGGTGACTGAGCTGTCTATCAGGAGCTAGGATCCGCCACATAACACACGCACTCAGGTCACTCCAAAGCAAGTACAAATATGACTCCGTCATTGTCCATGCTGGTGTGAATGACCAGAGACGTACCTCCCTGGACTACATGAAAAGAGACATAGAGGAGCTCTCCGATTATGTAGCCCAGGCTGGTATGACCCTGACCCTGAGCAGCATCTTGCCCTCACCAAGAATGATACCACAATACAAAGACAAGATGATCAGCTTTAACAATTGGCTCAAGTACTGGTGTCATTCTAAGGGGATCCAATGTCTGTCTGCCTGGGATGATATGTTGGACAATCCACGCTGCTTCGCAAGGGATGGCTTACACCTGTCACCACTGGGCTTCCGGATATTGGCTAAGGCTCTTGCCACCCCCATAGTGCCTTTTTTAGGCAAGGCTCAAAAGACAAACCCACCTCCTTAGAAAACAAAAATGGAAAAAAACTAAGGGTAATGCTGCTCAACGCCAGAAGTCTAAATCTCAAGATGCAGGCACTTGATGCACTCCTGAGCATGGAGAACATCGACATCTGTGCAGTAACTGAAACCTGGTTCAAGGCTCCAGAGAGCACCCTAGCGCTACCAGGCTATACCTCGTATCATGCTTTTCGGCCCCAAAACCCAGGCCGAACCACAAAGGGAGGGGGAGTGTCCATATTCATAAAGGACACCCACACCTCCAGGTTGGTAGCAACACATGAAGCATCAGAGACCATACAGGTGCAACTAACCATAGGCAAAACTGCTATACAACTGGTAGCATGTTATAGACCACCCTCCCAATCTCAAGAACCCCACTCAGCCTTCCTGAAGACATTGGAGGATATGAATGTATCACAAAATACCATCATACTGGGAGACTTCAACTACCCAAACATAGATTGCGTACATTATTCTAGCCCTAATACCCTAGCCCAAAGGTTCCTGGAATTCATAAATTCAAATGCACTGGAACAACTAGTCACCTCTCCCACTAGGGGAGATAATATACTAGACCTGATCATCACAAACATGGGGACAAAATGCTCCACACCAGAAGTATACCCCTCACTAGTAAGATCTGACCACAAACTAATCACCCTGGATATACATATACCACCTCCACCCCCAGCACAAAAGACCACAGTGAAAAACTTCAAAAGCAGACTTCACTCTTCTTAAGACTGAGATCGTATCCTTTAAGCCCACTGTACCAGTGGATACCACATCCCACAATGCCGAATCCTTCACAAATGCTTTCTATGGACATCTCCAAGAATGCATGGATCATGCAATCCCAAACAAATCCAAGTCCCTCTCCACCAAATGTAAGCGTCCTGTCTGGTGGACCTCAGCCATAAACAAATTGTATAACAAAAGAAGGAAGCTACTGCACATTAGAGCGAAATCCCACGAAGGGAAGACATCTCTGATCAACATTAGCAGAAAACTACGTTTTCTCATAAAAACATCCAAGGCAAACTTTGAGAGAAAAATCGCTAAGGACACTAAAGATAACCACAAAGCCTTCTTCAGCTATGTTAGAAACCTGGGCGGAAACCCTCAGATATGCTCAGAGTTGGTTCACAACAACAAAAAATACACTGAACCCACAGATATTGCTAACATTCTGGCTGACAGGTTCAGTGCAAATTTCTCGCCTCCTTCACCCCCAAAAGAAGAAATACTTATCCCAGCTGAATGTAATCTCCCTGTCATCTCAGATGTCCAAGTGAGAACCGCCCTAAACAAAGCAAAAAACACAGCATCAATGGGACCTGACGGTATCCCGGGGTGCATGTTAAGTGAACTCCAAGAGGAGCTAAACCCACACATAAAAATGCTATTTAACCTTAGCCTTACTTCGGGATATGTACCTGAACACTGGTGTACAGCAACAGTGGTCCCACTCCACAAGGGGGGTGCCTCTACAGACCCTGGAAACTACCACCCCATAAGCTTGACTAGCCTGGTCTGCAAAGCTATGGAAAGAATCATTATATAAACAGAGACAAAGGGGACCTACAGACGCTTGATCCCACCCATTTCGGCTTTGTAAAGGGCAGATCCTGCCTTTTAAACCTGGTTGACTTTTTCGAAACAGTCACTAGAGCCATTGATGAGGGCAAAGCAGTCCATACAGCATACCTGGACTTGGCTAAGGCCTTCGACACAATACCCCACTCAGGCATCATAGATAAGCTAAACAGCTTAAAAGTAAACCCTTATGTCACTAGATGGGTTGCAAACTGGCTAAAGGACAGAACCCATAAAGTTAAAATCGCTGGAGCAACGTCAGACTCAAAGCTAGTCACAAGTGGTGTCCCACAGGGATCTGTCCTGGGACCACTCTTGTTCGGCATTTATTTCTCAGATGTTAAAGCAAACATGGGAGGGCTGTGGCTGACAAAGTTCACAGATGACTGCAAACTAGGTGCCATAGTCGATACATCAGCAGATACACACATCCTTCAAAAAGGCCTCACTGAAACGGACAACTGGTGCCGTAGTCACGGCCTTAAACTAAATGCCAAAAAATGTATAGTCATCCCTTTTGGAAAAAACAAAGTACCCACAAATTATCACATAGACAGCAACCCACTGAGTATGGAAAAAGTAATCAGAGACCTAGGGACCCAAGTAGACAGTGACCTCTCATTTGACACCCACATTGCCAAAGTGGTTAGAAAAACATTCTACCTTGCACACCTCATCATGAAGGGTTTCACATCCAGATCCAAGGATGTCATTGTACCCCTATATTCCTCCCTCATCAGGCCCATGATGGAGTACAATGCCCCATTTGGTATGTACCTCACCCAGCACTTGCAACAGCTGGAGAGACCACAAAAGTACCTCACCAAAAGGATCAAGGGTCTCCAACATATGTCTTATTCTGCCAGACTAAAGAAACTTCAGCTCTATTCAGTAGCATACCGCCTGCTCAGAGGTGATCTCTGCCTGACGTACAAGGCCATGTCCAATCAGGATCTGATGGACATGCTCCACCTCAAAAAATCCAAATCCATCAGGACCACGAGAGCTAAAGACTTAAACCTCGGCACAAGTATGAATAGGACATGCTGGAAGGATAGATTCATAACCCAGAGGCTTCCCATGCTTTGGAACAGGATCCCAGTTCATATTAGGCAGAGCCCCTCACTGACTATCTTCAAGAGAAATCTTGATGAGTGGATGGGAGATCGTAAGTTTACCCCAGGGGTCACATCTGTGTCACTGCTAGACAGGGGCACAGTAAACTAATTCTATTATATAAGGGGACCTTCACTGTGTCACTACTAGACACAGGCACAGTATTCTAGATTTATTCTGTACATTTTTGTACCATTTCATGGGGTGGCAAAAGCCACATCACTATGGCTAGGCTTACAAATGCCCCAGGGCAGATAAGTCCATAGTGTACATCATGAGGGGGCCTTGTTAGTCGCAATGCATGAATAAGTGAGTTGTGGACCAGGGTAGTGAAATCCATGACTTCAGCTGATGGCCATTGTGTGGCTTCTATCGGGGGGAACCTATAGTTATGTGGATCTGGTTTAAGTGATGGACATTTGGTCTAATAATTAAATGTTAGTGCTCCAAAGTAAATCTCTGCATTAGAAAAAGGACAGTTCACTCCAATTTTTTTCTGTTTACCACATTTGGGGTTGAAGGAATATTTCCATCCGATCATGCTACTGAGTTTTAGTGAAGTAAGAGGTCCTCTCTTTCATTAAAATTTGTTAAAATGGAGGGGGACTCTGAATGACAGGAGTGGGTTTGGGTTTTAATGCCCTGGCGGTCATGTAGTCAAGTGATTTGTGGAACCTTTGTGGGGTAATCTACCACATGGGTGGAGGTCTTTATCTCTAACCCGTTACCTTTTTAAGACTGCCACGTTTTTTAAACAGCTGGTTTAGAGTATCAAAGCATTAGAATTAATCTATACATTATTACGTTAGTCACATAAAAATAACATTTTTCTGACCAAGGATCACCAAGCTTGGACATTATGAGAGCAACAGCTGGGTTGTGGGAATATTCTTTACGCCAATGTAGCTAGCTAGGTAGTGAGTGTTTGTCTAAAACAGTATCAGACTCTTAATGGATTATATAAAGATGATAGGTCTTGGTTGGGTTTATGCTTGTGGGGGTCGCAAATGCAAGTATTTTGCTCTGGGGAATCAATGCCATTATATAGTCTGAGTACCTCATTGGGGTGTGGTCACAATAGGAAATGGTTGGTAGAAGACAGCTTGGCCAGGGGTGCAGGTAGAGTTATGAGTCCCAGAAGGAACAAACAGACCATGGGGCTCTTGCCTCAGGGGCAGATAAATGGATGGATGGAGAAATAGATGATCACTAGGCAGGGATGAATAAAAAAATAAGTAATAACAAAATGAAAGAGAATCGTGAGGTACATGGAAAGGATGATGCATACAAGGAAAACCTGCCCTGTATTTAATCAGCTTTGGAGGGGCAGGGGCCTGCAATAATGTTTAAGTGTGCTCAAAAGATTAAACATATACATGTAAATAAATTATTTGTTGACTCTGTCAATGTGTAAAGCTTTGATACAATGAAGTCTGGAAATGAATTAAAAACAGGGAGAGAAGAGTTGGATTGTTGGTATGAAATGCTAACAATTCATAAACAAAATGTTGACTTTAAACCAGGTACATCTGTATACTATTTTGTTTGAAGATACTTTTTTAAATATTGGTAAAATGCACAAGAGAGAGAGACACAGACAGACAGACATACACGTGCATACTGTTACACATTCAGGTCACCAAGTAAAGCTACTGGGTCAAAAGCCTACTGACACATGAATAAATAAGTACAAGGTCCTTTTTCTCAAACTGTAGTACTTAAAAAGCTAAATTACTTGAGTAACTTGCCTTGTGAGAAGCAAAGAATGGTAAAACAAACAAAATGTGAAAGCAAAGAATGTGCTCCCTGTACACTATCAAGAGCCATTGCACTGTTGCAGAGACACCGCAAACATTGTAGTGAGCCACAGACAGGATGTCCTACAGGACTACTGTATTATGTACAGCCTTAAGACATTTGTCAAGAGATTAAATCACACACAAATCCTGGTATTATACTAATAAGACATGGTTCAAAGAAATGACAGGTTGTTCTTGGAGTAGGGAGAGTAAGGAATGGTGTAAAAAGAAAGCCCAGGTGTCATTAGGAAGCCACAAAAAACAACAGAATGGTGTTATGAAGCAAGGCAAGTTTCATGCCTGTACTGACATGAAAATGTGAATGATGCGATTAAAAGACAACATAATCCATCGCTTGCAGTGGACAAAGTGGTCTCAACAATGCCAGATACTAATTCTCACTGTTGCATGTCATTTCTACATTATGTGTCGTGCTTAAAAATTTTGGTAAGTAAAGATCCAGAGTGGGGGGTATTCAGAAGATATTAAGATGACTGAGAATGGTTAACAATCATGGGCCTTTTAGAACTGTTAGGTAACAATGTCTGGGCTCTTTCCTCTGTTGCTGCTTGTTTCTGTGCCGGAGTTATTGTATAATTTTGAGTGTGACATAAGCTTGATTTCAAGAGTTCATAATTCTGTTTCTTACAAAAACAGGAAGTGGAAAAGAGCAGGTTCAACAATGAATCCATACTTATATTCTCATGAAATTTAGACTGTATATCGCATACAACTGATAACATATAATTCTAGAAATTAAATTGGACTGCACATTGGCACAGCAGATAGTACTGACAACTCACAGTAAGAGGTTCTCTGGTTTCTCAGCTAGAGTGCCTTCTGTGAGGTGTCTGCATGCTCTCCTTGTGTCTACTTCGGTTTGCTCTGGGCGGTCCAGTTTCCTCCTACATTCCAAAGACAAGTGGGAGGTATAATGGCCAGTATGGAAGTGGATGGGCAACTGCAGCAGGGCTAGTCACCCAGTGACGTGACTATTGGTTCTAGAGGATCATCAGTGTTCAAGTGGCACCCTAAAAAGGGGTTTGTACAGACAGAAACATTTTGTTTTTCTGGTCTGTATTTTTAATGGTTATGCATCAAATAATGATTTGAAAAGCCACTGCAGACAGAAATTAATTTCCCTTTAGGGTGCACCGGCCAAGCACTTAGGCCATACTAAGAAATTAATTTCCCCTTTAAAAGGTGCTCCACCAAATTATTTATGTCATGCTAGCTATTCCTAGTTCATAAAGTTGAACTGCATCAAAGTGCATATTTTGCAACACATTCCTGGTGTATGACAAAAACTGCGAAAGCAAATGAGTCTAGTAAAATAATCTATAATTCATGGAAACCAACTGCAAAACACCTCAAACTGGTACATGTAAGATGAAATTAGTCAGAGTCCGAAAAACTTCTACATACATTCTTGTAAGGCTCTAAACATTACATCTACTTACTAAAATATATGTCTTTTACCCAGTAAAACACAACAAAACATACACTAAAATAAAATCTACTCCAACAGCATAACCATGCCAATCCAGCATGTAAACAAAAAGGAAAAAGGGACACAGGAAGGTAGAGTTAAATAAATAACCTGCACAGCCAGTCTCTCAGCAGCAGGACCAGAAAAACTTTAAAATAATACAACTGGCTCCTTTTCAGCTAGAAAATAAAAAGGATTACTGCTTCTACAAGTTGTCTTTTTTTTTTTTTAAGGAACTGGAGTAAAATTACATTAATTCTTCCAGATGTCCAAATTCCAGGACATGAGGTCACAATCGTGTGTTATCGTTGCAGTGTTATCCTCTGAAATACATTCGTATTCTCATTAGTGTTCCAGCGTGAAGTATAGTGTCGATAACCTTATCGAATATGCAATTCAATTCACATTTTTGCTCCCCGATTACATTAGAGTGTAGGGTTACAAGAATGGACAGCACAGCAAAAAAAACGTTTAACCAGTGTAAAACATCATTTTTTTCCAAAGTGCAGAAAGGGACTGAGTGAGACTTGGCTAGCTGTGCTTGCCTAAAAGGTCGCCGTACTTCCTGGTAATGTTTAATTGGGTATTAATTAGGGAACACTGTACCAAATAATGACAGCAATCCAGAGCTGAAGTGTGTGTGTGTGTGTGTGTGTGTGTGTGTGTGGGGGGGGGGTATAACTCAGAGCCAACTGACAAAGAATCAGAAACTTTAAAATACAGCCATTTAAACAGTCTGTAACATGCTTGATCACAGGGAGATGCTGTGGTCCTATTTCCAATGCATACATTTTCTAGAATAATTCCTGCATAGCTGTATCTAAATTGTCCTTCCCTATTTAGTTGCAGATGTGCAATTTCTACTAAAACTTTTAACATTAAATGAGAGCCCCATTGAACTGATAATGCTTCTTACAATACAAGACTGACCCACGTATTAAAGCCTTCACAACGAAGCTTGACAAGTCTGATATCTTCCTGTAGATACTCAAATTAAACTTGCACCCTGCAACTTGTGACACTGATTTACTTACTAAATGCATTCACACGTGTTAGAATGAAATGACCTAACATTCCTCTTTTTCAGCTACAACATAAAAACACAAAGAAACCTACTAGATGACAAAAAAAGACATTTACAAAGTTGGATGACTATAACCCACATGCAAGAGAAGTATGCTACTAAATTCCAACTTACTTACATCATTAGAAATGTCTGACACCAGCCAGTTCTTAGTTCAAGGCCCATCTAGAGCATTTCTCTCGCATAGGAAAGGAAAAAATAAAGACTGGGTTCAGGTAACTGCAAGGCAGCCAGCCTAATAAATAAAACTTTCCAAGAATATTTCTGAAAGTCAAGTGAATATCCTCAACAACCTCATCAGGCATATGACGTTCCACACAAAGAAAGAAAATAAAAACGTTTTGAAATTAGTACAACTCACAGAACACCCGACTCTTTATCAACACATTCATTTTGTGTTCTTCCCCACATTAACCATACGTCAAAATTAAAGGTTTAAAAACTGATCGACCTTCCATAGTTTATCTAAAACAGTCATTTATGGGACATGATAAAGTGAAGTACTTAAGGATTCTGTTATGGCAGCTAAGGATACATGGGAAGAGACTAAACAAAAGATAATACAAAACCGAGAAATAGAAGTCCTGTTTTATGGATATGGATAGCAAAAAACATGTACTGACAATGTTTTTAGTCCTTTTAGTTTTATACACAGGTCAAGCATATTTTGATCGACCAGAAGAGAAGTTGTGGATAGTAAATAAAAAGTGTTGAAGGAATTTAGCTAGGGAAGGAAGAAGGCAAGAGTCAAGTGGGATATGTTAATCCTTCCAATACAACAAGGTGGTTTTGGATTATCTGATTTGAAGGAGCATTTCAGAGCTATACGGTTAAGGCTCCTGTACATAGCACAAGCAGAAAGCTATAATTCAAAGTTGAAAGAGGTGATGATGAAACAGGGGAAGTTCAAGCAATAAGAAGAGACTGGGATGTTGGATGCAGATTCTTAAGGAGAATAAATATAACCATAAAGAATATTACATTCATAAAGTAGCAGAAAGTATTCTAAGGACTAAGCCAACATGCGATTAGAGAAAGGAGATTATTACAATAGGGATGACCGCAATTAGGGATACAGAGAATAGGCAAGAGGGGTCTGGAATTTACTAGGGAAAACTGACAAAGGACCCAAGGTATTGGGAGTAAATAATTAGAGGGGAAGGGTAATAAAATAGGAAGCGGCCTAGAATTAATTTGGACTGCAAGCTAGCGAGATTGCCTTCTCCATCAATGATTGACATGACAGTATAGGCAAAGAGCAAAGGGATACTGGAATTCTAAGTGAAGGACCAGCACTGGTAGAGTTTTTAGTAGAATCTAGAACACAAGCTGCTGTTAAAAAGGGATATTTAGTAGACCATATAGATAACCATAGGAATCAGTGGAGGTTAGAAAGGATTGTGAAGCGAGATTGGAAAAGCAATTTACAAATAAACAAACAATGGGAGGAGATAAGTATGTCTGGCTCCCAATTCTGCAGCAAAGTCTAGAAGATGTAGAATCTTTGCTTGGAAGTGTTTGCATAGGTATATTTATTCCCAAGCAGACTCCAAATAATTTTTCCTTATGTAGACTGCAAATGTCGAAGGTGTGATACAGGAGAAAGAGGTAATTGACAACATATTTTTTGGGACTGTAATGAGATGGAAGACTTTAAAAATTCCCTGAAGTCTAGTCTGTCAGAAATATTGGTTGAGTAAATTGGTGTAATCAAGGAAATTATTTTTTGATCTGGGATACAGAATCAGAATTGCCTAGACATGGTAATGCCTTGCAGTGTTTAACTCTGATAGCTGCCAAAAAAGCAATTACTAAAAAATGGAAATCAAAGTCTGTACCAACCATACCAGAAATAGTGAATATAGTAACGGAGATAAAAAGAACTCGGTGAGATCTTTAGAAAAGGGTAGGAGCAAATTACATAGAAAAATTGGGATTGTGGGAACAATACATGCAGAATAATGTTTTGGAGGAGAAATGAGGTTTAAGGAAGGCAGGAATTGAATGAGCTATGCAACGTTCAACTGAGAACGACTGTAAATGAAGTATAACGTTTGCAACTGAAAATATGTCAACATGGTTTCTTTTCATTTAAATGACTGCCTATGTCATAAGTGGTAATTCAATAAAGATGTTTCTTGTTTAAAAAATAGGAGTGCAATGAAAGAATTTTCTGCCAACCTGTTAATTTAACAGTTTTGGCAATTACATCATTTAATTTACCTGTGGTAATCCAGCATTATTAAAGCTGGAACCCAGATTGACAAACGCTCCGTGCCTTCCCATGAATATTAATCCTATAAACATGGAATACTACACACTACATTAAGTCTATCATTAAATACATGCTACCTATAATCTACATATTCCCACCACCTAGCTATAAGATTCTAACTATATGTATCCTACCTTTAAGTTTAATTCTCTAATTCTGCTTTCCCACTACACTTACCTTCCTTCCCCTTTTCCTAGTTCCCCCCTAAAAGAACTGAGCTGTATTGCTAAATATTTCTAACTGTATAAGTTTCCTACATGCCAATGTTCCATTGTTACTGTATTGTGCCTTTTTACAACATATGTGCTGTTTAGATAGTTTTCTGTATTATTTCACTTGCTTTATAAGTAATAGTTTCCTTACAAATTCATGTGATGATTTTCATGTAACTTGAAGCTTTTCTCCCAGGGCCTCCACTAAAAATGGGTCTCAAGCCCAGTGGAATTTCCAGTCAACAAATGTCAGTAAATAAATAAACAAACAAACAAATAAACAATGGTCTGGTAGATGAGGAATTACTCCATGGAAAGGAGGAATTTCCTCCCATTGCCATCTGTAACCCTGGTGATCTTTAAAACTCATTTGTCTGAAACTACATGCTTCCAAAGAAAAGTGGAGATTCAGACTTTTTGGAAGACAAAAGGGGGTGACAGGGTGGGAGGGGGCAACAAAGTCTCATAAAACAAACAGTCACTCTGCGACATATGGGACTGTACCTGACTTTGGGAGTTTCCAGAATTCTTCTTGGAACCTCCTCTTTCCAAAGAAGAATTAAAAATCTAATTTATCATGACCTGGGAGGTTCTGATAATGCATACACACAACCCTCCCCTCAAAACAGTACAAGTGGCCATAGCCCCTGAAGTATCAACAGAGTCATACACACGCTATAAATTAGTAGTGACTTCAGCAACAGAAAACATTTCAATAATTTAAAACAGATTTTTTTCCCCACAAGAAGAAACTGCAAACAAACATTCATCATACTTTCACAATTAGTAAAAACCTTAACACGTGAGCCTGACAATTCAAAATTCTGAAAATCAAAGCTGCAGAAGCATACCCCCCCCCCCCCACATACTCATCAATAATCTTCCCATCCTTGTCAGAAAAAGTGTGATTAAAATTACCTAAATGTTTAGCAGCAGTAGGATTAACTAAAGCTATAGCAGGTTTGGGAAGAGTGTATAAAAAAACTGTCAGGAAAATTGCAGGCAGTAACACATATCCTCTAAAGCAGACAGGACAGGAGTGTGTGTAGGTTCTCGAAAATCCTTCTGTAACAACTCGTAGTATTTTCTGAGGGACTGAGAAACCTCTGTGTTCTCTTACGGAAAACACTGGCACATTCTAGTGATAGTCTCATTGAAAGAGAAACCTCCACAAGGAGAATCAGAAACAGAGCTCTCCCAGAGTCCAAATCAGAAATCAGAGGAAATAAAACTAAATCCGTTCCTTCATCTTCCTGTCCAGACTCAGAATCTTTTTCCAGAAACTACCTTACAAGGAGGAGAAATAGCCTGAATTAAACCCTGAGCCAGACCCAGTAAACTACTCCTAAGGATATTTCCAGAAGAGTAGATATACACTTAGTTTTCTGCTTCTTTGTGACAGAAAACAGTCTTATTTGTGGCAGCAGCATCTACCCCAGGGATGGGCACAACATTCTGGCAAAATAGGGAAGCCTTCCCTGTTTCCTCTCCCTGCACCAACAAGAGTGGCTCTCCATTGCCTATCGAGGGGATCCCAACAGTCACAGAGGACATGGGTAAACTCTAGTCCACAGTAGCTGCAGGTGCTACACCAGAGGGACCCCGGGGTGAAAGATGAGTAGTCTGAGGTACAAATGGCCACAGTAGAGTCGCCCACCTGTAGCTGAGGCAAACTGCTAGCGTGCTGCAGTGGTGAAGGCTGTTTGCTTAACTTTCCCTTTATGTGGCTGGAAGAAGGACTGACAGTTTGTTCCATTATCAAGCCAAAAATGGGGCCTCTTTCCCAAAGAAAACAGACCACAAACGCCAATAAAAATAAAAAGTATTTAAGTCACTTTTTCCACAAACACAATAAAAAGCACATTAAAACACTATGCCAGCCCCACAAAGTAAAATAAACAATTTCTCCCAGAAAATGTTTTCCGTTTACTTTAAACAACTTTTAAACTGACAGAGGGAAAAAAAGAGCAATT
Organism: Protopterus annectens; assembly: GCF_019279795.1. Taxonomy (NCBI): domain Eukaryota; kingdom Metazoa; phylum Chordata; order Ceratodontiformes; family Protopteridae; genus Protopterus; species Protopterus annectens. The sequence continues at coordinate 726,976,831 of NC_056751.1, forward strand.
TTGTTTAAAACCAGTCTCATGACAGTCTGTTAAACCACAAACTCCTAGCTCTAAAATAACTTACCTGAAGAGGAAAACTATAAATAATAATCAAAATTATTTAATGGAAGGTTTTCCCCCAAAAGTAACTTTTCTACCCAGCAAAGGAACAGCACAAGCCGTCTGTCAATCTTCAAAAGCCTCAGAGGAGCGTACTCTTCAGCGATACCCAAACTTGTCTTTTAGTCAGCTCAGCTCAAGTTGCTTGAGAGTTGGGGTGCATGGAAGGTGCCTGAAGTTTTGGAAGCTGGCTCGCTGTTATATCCCTGGCAGGTTGTAACCCATATAGTTAATATTACTGCAGCAGTGATCAATACGATGAACATCAAAATTATCAGTGAATGTGCTGCCAAATGGTTTTAGGAAGCTCTCTATTACAGTACTACATCAGCTGTATGTAGTTTTAACTTTCAGAAGCACAAGGAATGGATGCCCAGCTGTTAAAACTATTAGTTCTGTGATACCCCATGTGAGTTTGCATAGAAATCTGCAAGAAACCAAGCAATAAAAGAATCCATTCTTCTTTATATAATGCCTACTTGACATTTTAGAAATCCTACAAGTAGCTGAGCACAATCTCTCCAATTTTTCTGTCTACAAAATGACATTCCAATACACAACTGTGGTCATAGGCCTCTGAGACGAGAGACAAAAAACAGCTCAAAGCCACAATGCACTTAACTAAAGAACACTGTACATTTCCAGCTGTGATGTCCTTACACCGAACTAACTGGCCTGTGGTTGTCATAAGTAACTATTTCTAACTTAAAACAATGACTCTTGCATGCAGACTACAGAGCCTTTCTGGCACAAAGGCATACTATGAAGAGTAAAACACACTGATGTTTATTCACAAATCTGTGGGATTTGCTGACGTGTAACCATCTTCTTTTAATTCACTCTCCATTTATACAACACAAAATCACAATAGGCATAGTTACGGACAGAAGCTAATAAAATTCTGTGCAACAACGACCTCTCTCTCTCTCCGTCATATGTAAATGCATGAGGCCTATTAGCTGCAGGTTTTAAAGAATAAACTAGAAGGTATTTTCGCTAACATGCACAATATGCAACTGGAAACAGTCGAAATCCATCCCAAGTTTTTATGAGACAGCTCACATGCAACTTTAAATAACTACAAAATAATACTTTTTTTTCTTTTTTTTTTTTTCAAGCTAGCTCGGCACCCCCAGCAAGTTCCAGATGTGTTTGGACATGGCTACCTTGAAGGACAATTTTCCGGAATATGGATTACACCATATTGTTCTATTTTCACCACATAAACAAGACACATTCCCTTTTTCAGCACTTTATACCATTAAACAACTGTTTACTTCTTCACAAAATGACATATATAAAAATTCATATTTAATGTGCAAGTTTTTCAATAGCTAGAGTACAGTTCTCCAACCACAGAGGGAACCTATGTACTTAGTACAACAATTACAACCTTTCCCCTAAACAAATGTCTAACACCATGTTATTCTTAACATGGCTAATTGCAGGCACACGCTATGCTTTTGCTCTTCAATTTCTAATACAATTGCTTATAAGCTAAAGCAGTAATGCTGCTACGGTTTCCAAATGCATATTACATTATGCTGTTTTTTTATCAACGCAATATCTTACTTATTAATCAATGCCAGAGACTGCTGACAGACCATTAATGTAATGCAGTTCCTAATTGCATTGATACACTGCTACAGTCTGACATGTACACACAAATACTTTTTCTTAATGGTATTTTCATCCCCAAAACTTAGTAATATGGAAGCGCGCTAATACATTTATAGCATAATCCAAGACAGGAGGATAGTATCGCATTTTAACACAAGCTGTAAGCATTTAGTACAGTCATTCTTCAGAGGCCTAACTTGTAAACAGGACTACACTGGCCAGCAAAAACAACTTACCTACTACAACAATTTCATATATACTAGAACATTAACAACTTCAAATATACTATAATATTGATAATTTTGTGTTAATTAATCATTCAGTATGCATATAACAAAGATGAAAAAGCAGTGGTGAAAAATATACAAGTTCTGTTAAGCAGCAACTTCATGTCAGAATAAGCAACTTCTTAAAAAAACACAACAGCACCAAGCAAACATTTAACTTCTCTTATTAAAACTTCAACCAGAAATTCAAGTAATGAAAGCAATTGTCAAACGTGACTTGCATCGGATTCCACAACACAATCCTGCTAGAAAACTGTATAACAAGAGTAAATAACTAAAGGACACAAAGAGCACCCCAGAATTGGGTCTGGGTGACAGGCAAGCTGTTCTACACACTGCAAAGTAAGGAGCTGTCTCCTATCTGACTCCTACAATTTATTTACTCTCAACTCCAAAGTAAAGCATCCTCAAAACACAGGGGGAAAAAAATCAAGTGACAGTCCAGGCTATTACACCTTAGGATACAAATTAGTAAACCAGGGCCAAGACCACTCCAGTCAGGCTGCAACAAACCCTTCTCCCCCATTACCACTCCATTCAGGCCACAGCACCCCTCCCCCAAGGTTAAGACACTGCAGAAAATTACAGCAGTAGCCTTGGGGGACTTGTTATTAATTATTATTCAGAAATTCCCCGAATTCAAATCTCAGTAGCCCCCACCCCACAACATGTCTGTCAGTACAGTGCACTGACTATACTCAGCAGAAAGCTGGGAGGACAACTGCCCCTTATAAACGTAGCACATCCTACAGTTTACTACACAAAGCTCATTTTTTTTTTTTTTTTTTTATTGAATTAGAAGCAGGAACTGCAATTACAGGATCAGGAACCTTTATAATACTCATCTGGGAGCATCAGAAAGTATATGTTTAGTACGATAATTGCTATATTCATGGGAAAAAGTACATTTTTCAATGCAACACTACCTGTTTCAGAAACTTGCTACGTGTCTCCTTTGTTAGTCTTGCTTCTTATCCCAAGACTCACAGTGTATCAGTCTTGTGGTTTGGGCCTGTAAATCACAGGTGGTATAATCAAACCTATGTGAAAAAACATGGGGTATAATAATCTGAAATAAATCAAAACTCCAAGACTTGGGGTGATCTCAGAGATTGTATCCTGATGCCTGATCAATGTGGTAGATTTCAACAAAGAACAATTCAAATGGATATTCTATAACCTAAAATACTACACATAATGGGCATCGGACACATACTTAAAACAACTACAGTTGTCTTCTTTCAGAGGAAGAAGAAAAAATATATATTACCACAGCTTCCCACACTGGGACACAATTGTCTCATTACTACAAAAAGACTGTTAACATTATGAAATTCAAACACAGTGGGAGTGCAGACACTGTACAGTTTTCACATTCGCCAAAGCATTGCAGCAAGAAGGACTGACCTAAAAGACACAAATCAGTGATGCAATTTTTTTTTTAAATCAAGAAGGTAAATAGAACTTGGAATATACTAGCAGGTGGTTCAACATACCGAACTTGGAATACGCTATAAGCAGGTGCTTCAAAATATGAATCTCGGGATACATTATAAGCAGGTGCTTCAACATACAGAACTCGGGATACGCTATAAGCAGGTGCTCCAACATACAGAACTCAGGATATGCTATAAGCAGGTGCTCCAACATACAGAACTCGGGATACGCTATAAGCAGGTGCTCCAACATACAGAACTCGGGATACGCTATAAGCAGGTGCTCCAACATACAGAACTCAGGATATGCTATAAGCAGGTGCTCCAACATACAAAACTCAGGATACATTATAAGCAGGTACTTCAACATACAGAACTCGGGATACGCTATAAGCAAGAGCTCCAACATACAGAACTCGGGATACGCTATAAGCAGGTGCTTCAACATACAGAACTCGGGATACGCTATAAGCAGGTGCTTCAACATACAGAACTCAGGATACGCTATAAGCAGGTGCTCCAAAATACAGAACTCAGGATATGCTATAAGCAGGTGCTCCAACATACAGAACTTGAGATACGCTATAAGCAAGAGCTCCAACATACAGAACTCGGGATACGCTATAAGCAGGTGCTTCAACATACAGAACTCAGGATACGCTATAAGCAGGTGCTCCAAAATACAGAACTCAGGATATGCTATAAGCAGGTGCTCCAACATACAGAACTCGGGATATGCTATAAAAGCAGGTGCTTCAAACATCTCCTGGAAGCAAATTTATAAATGACTAATATAACACATATTTTGGGAAGCATTTTTTTGGGGGGGGGGGTTCAGAATGCCAGCTGGTTTGGAGCAATAATAATGCACATATGAATTCTATTTTTTTTCCCAAAGCAAGCACTGTACTGATTAATCCTACCCCTCCCAACCCCTAAAACTGCCAGTAGTGTTAACTTTTCAAGACATCACAATGTCACTGTCAGATGTCTTGTCAGTCACTGAAAAATACTGAAATCATAATAACATCAGATGACCCAATAAGCTGTAATTTTGCCTCTTCATCTAGTTACTCAGTTTTATTCCCTTCTAAAAAAATTGCATGTCAGTATAGTTTTAGTAATAAGGTATAAACAACCCAAAGACAATATTACTGTAAAAGCTAAAATCTGTGACATTAATAAAAAATCAACTTGTTAAACCATATTTAACTGTTTTATACAAAAATACATTCAAACTTAAAATCCTTGGAAATAAGTACAAAAGAACAGCATTGAACAAAAATTTACACACGCTAACACTAGAAAAATATGACTGAGGAAGCATGTTTTTTAAAAAGAGAAGGGTGGATACACAACCCTGCCCCTCACAAACATGAGCAACTCAGAAGTGTAAGAGACTTCAAACTGGCATTTTATCACCAAGACACAAGTCTGTTTTGCAGATGAAAAGCAGGAATGTGAGTACAACTGAGCCTACACACACGCGCTTATTTGTAGAACTGGATAATGGACTGGCTAGTTTGGCCCAAGTGGTCCTATTTATGTCCATATTTAAAATGCGACTGTTTTAATAATCATCTTTGTTTTGCTAAGATAATAAATAAGGGCTTCTAAAAATATAAGCCTAATAGTCCGATGCATAGTCTGCCCACAAACCACCACAAAGAAAAGCCTGCTGCTTGCCACAAAAGCTTGGCACAGATTCCTCCTATACAAATGAAACAGCAACAACGTAGCTTATGCCTAGCAGATACAATCAGCTCCTTTAGTAACACATTTTCATTTAATGTGTATTTAAACAGGGAAAGGGAAGAATCCATCACAATAGCCTCATAAAATGTCCCGCCTACCTCACTCAATATTTACACCCTGTGACCGTGACAGAGTCGCCCCCCGTCCCTCCTGCTGCCACAGTAAAGAAACCAAACGAACTAAAAAAGGGGGTGGGGTGTAGCCTGTATATAGGAAACAAGGCAGGCAAGCAAATCTAAATTCAAATCGTGGTCCTAGTGTTAAATAGTATTTGGGATTGCGTTTCCTAAGCCCAGCTTCAAATGAAATGTAACAATAAGCAAGCCCGCAGCTGCATGATCCTGTAAAAAGCAAACTGAAAGCAGATACAGAAACAAAGAAGGAAAAAGGTTTCTCACCATTACATCCAGCAGCCATCGGCATCCCATACGCCCGCTCGTATTCCTCCAAACTAAAGCAATTCCACCCTCAATCCCAGAAACAAGGGGATTACAAATCCGGGGTGATTCCCCTCCTCAGCTGGGATTCTGCTAAAACACCACGGAGTCTCACGATTTAGGAAAAACCGCACTAATGTACTCCTTATTTGCATTTAGCGTCCTACAAATCCTAGGTTCGAAGCGCCTTTGTTACTGAAAAGCAGGAACTTTCTGTATTTTACTGTTTCCAAGGATCATATAGACACAGGTACACGTACCACTGAAGCATGCAGCTGGTCTCGAACAAACGTACAGTGATCGCTAGCAGTGCCAAGGGTTGCACTCGCCCCGCCTCCTCCTCCACGGCTCATTCAGCATGTGTTAGTGTGGTTGTATCACACACTCTCACTCGTCCAAGCAGCCCCTCCTTCCTAGCTTTCCTTTTTTCCCAGTTAAAGAGACAGGATACCAGTTATTTTAATCAGGAACACTGTGACAAAAGGGGGAGTAGGGGAACTGGTCAGTGGGGAGTCAAGTTACAGGCCAGGGTCAGCCACCTGTCCAAATTTTGTCCACTGACCTCTCAAGGCATTCAGGTGGAACGTCCTTTAAAAAATGCCAGACAAGAGTAGGACAGGTGTGTGTGTGTGTGTGTGTGTGTGTGTGTGTGTGTGTGTGTGTGTGAGACAGAGAAAGAGATATAAAAAGGGATAGTCCAGTTTCTCAAGCAGTTACAGCTTAGGTGCTGTCTCACTGCACAAACCACCACAGTAGTCTTTCAGCAGTTAAATAATTAATTAACTGTCAGTAGCTGATTTGACCAGCGTAAAATACTAAGGAGATCCAGTGACCCAAAGGCCTGCAGAAGGCAATCAGCTGTTAGAGCAAATGTGACCTCTTCAGTAGGCTATAGCAGTCTATGCTCTGTCCCAGTGTAGGCAGCTGTTTCCGGGGGAGGGGGAGATGGCACAAATGTCCTGAATGTCCTGACATGACACTTAATTGGAAAAATAATTCCTACCCACAAGAGAAGACAAGCTATTATAACCAAAACAATGAAATCTGAAAGAAAGAACTCCCCAGCGCACTGTAAAAGCCACTTCTGTGGCAATAAGTACCCTGGAATTCTTTCCCCCACTTTCCTTGATTCATCAGCTGTATAATACCTCACTCCCTCTTCCGCTGTAACTACTATACACCTACCAGCTAAGGTTTCACCCTTCCTACCTTGATTTTATTTCTAACATCTATGTTGTAACCCTTCTTACTCTTGCCTTGTAAGTGATATCTAATATTTTTTAGTTATTTATATTTGTTTACCAGGATAGTGCAACGGTATCCATAGACCATTTGCAGGTGCAGCCCAGGTGAATAAGATTACATAAGAAATTAATAAAACATATTTACATGTACAAGGATATGCTAAAAACCAAACATATATATCTATTTACAGATACAAGAATATGCTACAACATTTAGTTCAAGAAGCATTTAACAATGTCAAAACATGGATGGAAAATGGCATCATGCCTAGCAGTGCTTTATGGGTAAGATGTAGCCATAATGTCTGAAATGGCTTATGGTACAAGGATAGCAGCATATAGGTTCATAGGTGTGTACTAGGCTAATGGCCCTGGAGCCTTTACAAGCTTAGCCCATAGAAGTGCCCTGGCGTCATGCCACCCGACGTTAGTTCCCAGTGCCTCTATCAAATAGAGCCACTGGAGTGATCCCAGGGGTGAACTTTCAATTACCCATCCACTCATCAAGATTTCTCTTGAAGAGGGACAGCGAGGTGCTCTGCTTGACATGTATGGGAAGTCTATTCCAGAGCATGGGCAGTCTTTGGGTGAGGAACCTGTCCCTCCAGCATGTTCTGTTGATTGTGGTAATGAGGTTGAAGTCTTTGCTGCATGTGGTGTGGAGGGATTGGGATTTCTTTAGATGTAGCATTTCTAACAGAGCTGGGTTAGACATGGCTTTGCAAGTCAAGCAGAGATCACTTCTATGTAGATGATATGAGACAGAGAATAGCTGGAGTCTTTTGAGTCTGTGTAGGACATGTGTTTAACGCCTAGGATCCTCTTCCTGAGGTACTTCTGTGGCCCCTCCAGCTGTTGTAGGTATCTAGTGAGGTACATGCCAAATGGAGCATTATACTCGATGATTGGTCTAATAAGGGAAGAGTAGGGTTTGGGAGGGTGGCCTAATGGTTAAGGTGTTTGCCTTACAAACACAAGGTGCAGGGTTTGAGTCTCACAAAGGATAATTGGCTAGGCTTAAAATGGCTCGCAAGGGCAGTTAGCTTAGTACTAACCTATGAACCTAGAGAGAGATGATGACCTCTTTCTTCCTGGATGCAAATCCCTTGGTAATGAGATGTGCCACATAGAAGGACTTTCTGACCACAGTGGCAATGTGGTGGTCGAAGGAGAGTTGGATGTCAACCTGTGTCCCCAGATCTCTTATAACGCCTTCAGTGTTCAGTGGGCTCCCATCAATGTGGTAATTAGTGGGAACTGAGTTTTTACCAAAAGAGATGATGCCACATTTTTTGGTGTTAAGCTTAAGGCCATGGTTTCAACACCAGTCACTGGCCTCAGTGAGACCTTTCTGTAGGATGTCTGCATCAATTGGAGAGTTAATAATAGCTCCCAGTTTGCAGTTGTCTGTGAACTTAGTCAGCCAGAGTCCCTTTGTGTTGGCCTGGACTTCTGAGAAGTAGATGCTGAACAAGAGAGGACCCAGGACCGATCCCTTTGGGACTGCACTCATGACTGGTTGGCAGTCTGACTTGGAGTCCACTTCTTTCACACTGTGAGTTCTATCTTTGAGCCAGTTTGCAACCCACCTAGTGATACAGGGGTCGATGCCTAGTTTGGTAAGATTATCAATAATTCCTGAGTGAGGAATGGTATCAAAGGCCTTGGCCAGATCAAGGTAGGCTGTATGCACTGCCTTGCCTTCATCCACAGCCCTGGTGACTAACTCAAAGAAGTCAGCCACATTGAGCAGGTATGATCTCCCTTTCACAAAGCCAAATTGCGTGGGGTCTAGAGTTTGGAGATTTCCTATATCTTTATTAATCAGGTCCATGATGATGCACTCCATAGCTTTACATATCAGAATCATCAGGCTAATGGGGTGATAACTCCCAGGGTCTGTAGTCATTCCTCCTTTATGGAGAGGGATGACTGTAGCAGTATGCCATTCAAGAGGGACAAAGCCTGAGGTGAGGCTGTGACTGAACAGGGCACACAGATGTGGTGCCAGTTCACTTTGTAGTTCATGTAGAACACAAACAGGGATATTATCAGGTCCCATGGAAGCTGTATTCTTGGCCTTGGACAATGCAGCTTTAACCTGCGCTGCAGTAATGCTGGGTGCCTGGCATTCTTCCAGTATTGTGATTGGTGTTTGGGGGGTAGAGAGGGTTAAAGTTGGCACTAAATCTGTCGGCCAGTATGTTGGCAATATCTGTGGGCTCATTATATGAGGTACCATTATGCAGTAAGTCAGAGCAAATCTGGGTATTGCCATGGAGGTTCTTTATAAAGCTATAGAAGGCTTTGTGATTGTTTTATTGTCTGCCACAATTCTGCCTTCATAGCTGGCTTTAGAGGATTTGATGAGGCTAATAAGCGAGTTTTTCCAGTCTTGGGACTTCACCTTTTTCTGCAACAGTTTCTTCCTTCTGTTGTAGAGTTTATTAATGGCAGGGGACCACCAGATTGGCTTCCTTTTTTTGGAGGAGAGCCTCTTGGTTCTCTTGGGTATGGCCAGTTCCATGCATTTATGTACATGTTTGTACAATGCATTGGTGCATGATTTGGCAGTCATGCAGCTATTTTCCATTGGCATGGGTGCCGTGAAGTTAGCCACCTCTGTTTCTAGGAGTCCAAAGTCAGGTTGGAGAAGTTTTTCAAGGTGGTTACCTTTGCAGGGGGTGTGGGTGAGATGTGGATTTCCATGATTAGTTTATGGTCGGATCTGACCAGGGAGGGATTGATTATTGCTGTAGAACAATGGTCACCCATGTTAGTAATAACCAATTCAAGGATGTTGCTTCCTCTAGTGGGGGTCAGAATGAGCTGGACTAGGGCATTGGAACTGATGAATTCCAGGAAATGTTGGACCAGTATATTGGTGCTTGATTAGTTTTCCCAGTTGATGGAGGGGTAGTTGAAGTCTCCTAGTAAGAGAGTGTTGGGTTGGACCTTGATAGATTCCAGGGTGCTTAGGAATGTGGAGTGAGAGTCAAGCACATGGTTGGGGACCTATAGCAGGCTATGACCTGGATCGTTGTCTTACCCAGTGTTAGTTGTACCTGAAGTATCTCAGATACATTATGCTAGGCTACTAGTCTGGAGGTGTGCATATCCTTTATGAATATGGAGACACCACTGCCTTTGGAGCTTTGGTCCATGTTTCGGGGCCGAAAGGTGTGGAATGAGTTATAGCCTGGTGGCGCAGGGGTGCTTTCTGATGCTTTAAACCAGGTCTCCATTACAGCACAAATGTCAATGTTCTCCATTTTGAAGAGTGCTTCAAGCGAATATATCTTGAGATTTAGACTTCTAGCATTGAGCAGTATGACCCTCAGATTGCATTTATTTATAGCTGTTACAGAGGTAATTTGATCTTTGGAACACTGCCTAAAAAGGCACTGTAGGAATGGCAAGAGCCTTAGCCAGTACCCGGAAACCCAGGGGTGACAGATGCAAGCCCTCTCTGGCAAAGCATTGAGGTCTGCCAGTCATGTCATCCCAAGTAGACAGATACTGGATCCCCTTAGAATGAGACTAGAAACTTAGCCGATTGTTGAAGTCAATCATTTTTTGTTTGTACTGCGGTATAATTCTGGGTGATGGTAGGATACTGCTCAGGGCAAGTGTCATACCTGCCTGGGCCACATAATCCAAGAACTACACCATGTCTCTTTTCAAGTAGTCCAGGGAGGTGTGTCTCAGGTCATTCACACCCACATGGACAATGACAGAGTCATACATGTTTATGTGTCAGATTCTGGCACCTGATAGACAACTGATTGTTACCTTCTCTTTATTCAACCTAGTGAGTGGGACATCTGTGTGCCTCACTATTGAGTCGCCTATGATTAGTGCATTGGGCAAGGTGTTTAGCCTTAGGGGCTTAGGTGGAGGGACACACTGTGGAAGTGAGCTATGTGTCCTGTGGTTTGTGCTGTGTTGTGGTGGTCGAGTGCGTTTCTGTCTTGGAGGTCTCTGCTGTTTGGGTAAATTTCTATTGAGAGTCTCTGCAAAGGTTTGTGTGTGGTTTGTGTTTTTATGTGAGAGCTGTGATAGTGGGTGTTCTGAAGGGCAATGTGTTCCATGTGGTGTGGTGCAGTTGTTGACCTTCTCTTGACCAGCTAGTCTGATCTTGAATGAAGAGTGCAAAGCTTCCAATTTGGTGATATATGTGCATCTCGCACAAGTCTGAGTGTTGGGAGGTAAGAGGAGAGGATTGTCTGTGTACATGAGGCAGTTGCTACACAGAATGCCCAAGTGCACCAGGTTTATAGGAGAAAGCACAGGCAACTGCCCTTTAATCATGCCTGAAGGAGTGGTCATAACTACTAAGTAATGGAGCTATTTCCATAAAGAATGACTAGTGCTGATGGCACTTAGGTATGCTACAATAATATCTACAAAAATCTGTTTAAGTGCAAAGCGGTTAGGCTATTTGAAGTACAAGAGATAAAGAACTATCAAGATCTAAGGGAAAAACTGAAGAGCAGACTTTCTGGCACCAGTAATAGCTTACCTCAGCTCGGCACCACTGCATGGAGCTTAAACATGCGCAAGCACAGGCTTTTAAACCAGAATGTTGAAAGGGATGGAAAAACTGCCCAAATGGCCAATAATCTACAATTTCTGGGCCAGAAACCACTCCTCTTGTGGTAGATAGATTACCTAGTGCTTACCACTCCCACTGATAAGCTAGAAGGCTTCCTTCCAACACAGAAAGGCTTGGGGGGCTCAGAAGCTTACAAACAGTCCTGGATACAGCAAATATGTATCTGAACTAGACTAGTTACAAGAAAGGCAGGAAACAAGTGCAAACACAGGCTTTTAAACCAGAAAGTTGAAAGGGATGGAAAAAATGCCCAAACGGCCAATAAACTACAATTTCTGGACCAGAAATGTCTCCTCTTGTGGTAGATAGGCTACCTAGTGCTTACCACTCCCACTGATAAGCTAGAAGGCTTTCTTCCAACACAGAAAGGCTTGGGGTGCTCAGAAGCTTACAGTCATGGGTGCAGCAAATCTGTATCTGGACTAGACTAGTTACAGGAAAGGCAGGAAACAAGCTTAGATTTTTTTTGCAGAAAAGCAGCTAAAACAGCACTAAAACAATTCAAATGCAGTGCAAGCTAGCACACAAGTGTGTGGCAATATTAAAGGAAATACAGTTTCAATAAATGCAATTTAATTGAAAACTCATTAAAAACAAGTGCAGGAAGCAGTAAATTAGGAAGAAATCAAGATGGAGGCACTTAGAGTATCAAAAATCAATGCCAGGAAATATATAAATAATTCAGTCAAGCAAAAATTAAGACAATGCAGTACTCTGAACAGTTAAAAAGTGCCAAAAATATACTTATCAACTCTATATTTTCAGATTGTTTGAGTATGAAAAGCACACTCAGTCAGAACACAAGGAGATTCTAATGATGGCACATTCTACCAAAGTTTTTTTTTTATTAGTAAAGTAGAAAGGGAGAAAGGAGGAACAGAAGCAGAAGATAAAGAAGATAATTCAAGGTTAAGAACCTAAGTGGGTTGGCCTTCTCAAGTGTTCTCTCTGTATTAGGTAGAATGAGCTAATGACACTAGACTGGGAGGAGTGTCCAGGATCAAATTTACAGTAGGGGTGGGGAGCTGCAAAGCCACCAAGTATAAGAATAAGACACCTATTACAGCTACTAGCTACACTATTTTAGGCAGAAAACACTACAGGAATGTTTATCACAGCAGAAAAACAGCAGTGAGCTACTAAATGAAAGTTCTAAACAAAGAAGCAAGGAGACTCTAGAGAATGCTTTTATCTGCAAAGAAATCAGTTATATGATGCAGTCATTGGCAGAAAATCGGAACAAACAAACAGATGTTTAACAAATGGAGAAAATTTCCAGTTAATATGTTACGCACAGTGAAAATAGCTAGAAAAGATTTACAAACAGTGTGACAGTAAAAACCTTATTTATCAGGCCCTGTAAGGCAGACAATTTTAGTACAACTGTGCAGATTAATTTATAGCAATAACATACAGTAACAAGTATGCAGTAGACAATAAAAAGTGCTATAAATATCTAGAATAATCAATAACTAGTAAAAATAAGCAAAAAAAAAGAGGATACTTATTGTTGTAGATCACAGATCAGAGTTGTGGTCAGTGTCCCTTCTCCGTTTAGCTCTGTATGAAATGGCCAAGTCATCACTGCCAAGTCTGGAATCCAGGACCCTTTGCACTAGAGTCAAAGCAACACACCACTACACCAAATATCATTATATAGGGAGGTATGAAGATATTACAAGAGGCGAGTGAGAATAGTTGCAGGAAAGGATACCATGGGTGGAACACAGAGAAAAGGTGTGAGAGGCATGCAGAAGGAAGATGAGTAGAAAGGAGAAGAAGTGTGAGAGAGATGCAAAGAGAAGAGGGAAGTAGGACAAATGAGGGGCAGTAAGTAAAGGGGATAACAAGATAAGATAAGGAAGGATGAAACCGGAATAAACGAGTGTGTGAGAGAGCTACAGGGTTCATGTAAAGTGACACGAGTGAGTGCGACTGCACTTTGTGTAGATGAAGAGGTGCTCCTTGAGCTGATAACTTTTGGGCGTCTGTGATTGAGGGTGGGATAGAGTGTCTAGTTGTCACATATATTATACATGAAGCATGTACATACCGAATGTTTTAAACGTGGAATCTATAATGTCACCACAGAAGAAAGCCCCGTTTAATCTTTGTACAGTCACTACAGAGCAGTTACCTGTTTATATAAAGATGTCTTAAAAACATGTATGAATCTTTGTAAAAACATTTTTGTGTAATAAGCATCTTAAATGTATGTCCTGGTGCTTTTCTCCCCAGGCCTCCACAGAAAATGGTCTTTGTCCGCTCTCACTTTCCTGGTAAACAGAGACAAATAAATATAATAAATGAAATCAAAGTCAACAAATAATGGTACAGAGCAGCAGTCTGACCTGTCATATTCAGGGAAGCTCATAAAAGAATTCCCTGGTACCCTGGTCAAAATTTTCCCTCGGATTTCTCTGGCCACCAGCATAGTGGGACTAACCTGGTCAACAAAAGATACATATATGATGAATGAATGAATTAATTAATTGATTAATTAATTAATTACATTTGTTTACTGAGAAAGTCTGACTGGGAATTAAAATCCCCTTTTCAGTAGAAGCTTAGGAAGAAAAGCTCCATGGTTACATATACAAAGTTATTATGGCAATGCTCAAAAACATCTGTTAAAGCAAAACCATTTATAAGGTTGTAACAGAGACATATCAAGAGTTCAGTGATAAATTATTTGCATTGTGCAATACACATATATTAAAGTGAATACATTGTAAAAAAATTATACAAAGTTTTTAGAGTTAGCGCTGTAGTACACATACATTAAAATGAATCTTTTATACAAAATCATTGCAAAGACAATGTTGGTGGTTGCAGTGTACAATACACATACTTTAAAGAAAAGTTTTATACCTCGACAATACTGGTGATAGTTCGGCACACGAGTAACGGAGAGGGTGGTAATGATAGTTAGTTGTCCAAGATGGACTGATACAAGCGTGAAAGAATGCCGAGAGACAGAGACAGAAAGAGGTATATATGTTTGGGATAAGAAGTAAATCAGCACTCTGAGGAGGTCAGTGAAACATTAGAGAAGCATTCTGATGATGATGATGATGGTTAATTTAGAAGTGATTCTGCACAAGAGATGTGGCACAGTTCATGGTAGCTGCATGCTATTGTGTGGGCAGATGGGAAAGGGGAGGGAGTATGCTGGCATAAAAATATGTGGGAAATACCTTCATCGGGTACTTCACTATGTACATTGCCAGATATGTTCCCCTTTCCTCATTTTGGGTGACAGCGCTATAGCTAAACACTTTATAGTACCTGGTACACAGTGATTACATCCTGAAAAAGATGTGTGTTGCAATTGTTCAATGTAAGAGAACTGCATAACACAGAGGTTTATGATCCTGCAGCTGATCATAAACAAGTTGCAAAACGTTCAATGTATGCATGTCAAGGCTTTGCTCTTAAAGTGAATCTTAGCATCCAAATAGTAAATACATACAGTAACTACTTATCTATGATCTGAGAGACCTAATCATAATTCTTTGTAGTACATGGAGCTTCAGCTGTTCCAATGTCCTACTAGTTTCAGAAAAATAAACAAAGGAGACCAAAGTGTTTTAAACAGTGCTGCACAAAGGTCAGATGCTACTTGTACCACTGACACACTAACAGCTTTAAAAGACATAACACTTTCAGTGTACTTTTTTGTGTGTCAGGCAGATGTGTTTTGCAGCTTTCAAATCTGTTTTAGCTTCTTACCACACTTCCATGGTGGCCACTGGGTATACTCTAACTCAAGACTAGAGTATAACAACTTTTCTTTGATATCAAAGATGTGCATAATAAGTTTGTTTTTTCCTGTTTATAGAGTATAATCAGTGCCATCTGGTCTTTCATTCTTATTAAAGAACTGCTGGCTAGTTCTCATTTCACTGCTCCCTGAAAGCTTTCAGAAATGTGTGCACAGCAGCAACTGCTGAAATATATAATAAATTCCAGTTTAACGCTCATCATGAGGTTGGGTGGCACTGATGCTGGGTATTGCAGAGTAAATGCACCATCAGTTAGACCACGATAAATTTGCCAGTGCATTTCTACTTGATATATACAAAGTTAATGACACTGAATGCCATTATAGGTGTATAGAGATAATTGTCAGTCATGTCCTAACCTTCAGTCCTATTAAGTGATTTATTATCAGGCCAAAAGACATGAATCTGAGAGATGGAATAAAGTTACTATCTCCTCTCATTCCAGGTTATGTTGTGGTCCCCCATGTGTGCTTTGCAGGGCTTCTCCCCTTTATGTCATTCATGAATGATATGGCTAACCATTTTGGTAATGTCCAGTACACTGATTACTCTGCAACTGTCCTAGCTGCCCTAGCTGACCATTTATTGGAGTTTATTAACACTACAATGCATGCTTATTTATTTATTTTACATTTGTTTAACAGGAAAGTCTGACTGGGCAATACTTGTCAATTTTCAGCAAAGGCTCGGGGAGAAAAGCTCCACATAATGCATTTTGTTATATAAATATTCAAATACATTAAGCATGGATCATAGTAACAAAAACAATCTAGTTTCTAAAGTTCTCTACAGAGATATTCAACATAGTGCTGTTGAGGAACATTTAAACAATACACAGAAAGTAAAATACAGGTGGATAATATAAAATTACGATATAATCTGAAGCACTTTGAAGCATCAGATCTATTGCTACAAGAGAAGTTTATCATGTATAGCACCGTTTACAGGTAGCAATGAGAAAGGACTGGTGTTTATTAGGTTAGTGAGGGTCATGACAGTTACATATCCGAGAAGTGGATAGATAGGACTTCACCTGACGTTTGAAGTTAAGTTTGTTATTTTGCGTTCTGATTCCATTAGGGAGGGAGGTTTGTGCTTTCAGTTTCCCCAGTCTTGTTTCTATGTTTTGGGCCTCCATCATGATGCATACAAGTTTAAATTTATACTGTTTATACATAAATCACAATGACTGACAAAGCAAAGAGCCAACCTGAGTTCCAGTATATATATATATATGAGGCTTAGCAGCACTTGTCAAGGAAATCACCACAGCTAACTTCCTGGATTGTACTCCCTGGTAATAAACTAACATTTGAGCTACATGCAGAAAATGTTGTACCAAAGACCAGCCATTAGTTTGGATAGTTATTCAAAGCCAGGGGTCCTTTCACTGGCAGTACTACAGTACTTGTGACAAATTCATATTTACTTCTATCTATTTTGTACTCTACATGTTTGTTAATGGATTCTCTCCATCTCACCAGCATAAACGCATGCTAACATAAAGCACAATATCCAGATCTGCTGCAAAAGCCACCATGGCAGAATACATCAGAGTGTATCCCTGTGTGTCCTATAGTTTTTATAATTCTCTCACCAGATATACTTATGCTTCACTTACAAACTTTATAATTGTTTAAAATATCCACTCTGTCTGGAGCTATGTCATGGAGTAACACCCTTGTGTACTTATGTCATCTGCTGTCAGGAGACTGGTTGCTGTTACTAAAACCAAAAATGAATTTGGGGGATTACAGGCACACTGTTGCTTTGGGCAAATTATAGAATAAACTCCCTCATAACCCATGACATCACTGAAACAGCTGTCTTGGGTGACATCAGCTAACCCACCTCAGATTGCTTGCATAACTATGCTGTTATCCCTTACGAACCATCTCGGACTTAAAGTTCTTACAGCACTTTGCCACACCCTTAATATATTGTCTGTATTCTTCAAGCTTTTCTTCTGCCATTTATCCTGGGATTAACTACTTCTGTTGTTGCATTTCATGCATGCTTGTAGGTGGATTGGTACTCTAAACTGGCCCTAGGCATGAGTGCGTGCATGTGTGTGCCTTCTGTGGAAGGTTGGGCACCGGGCTGGCAACTCGACACTGTAAAACTCCACTGCCAATCATGAGTGGACAGGTAGTCTGCTGTGGCGATCCCTGACCGGGAAAAGCTGAAAGAAGAAGAAGACTTTGGCAATAGCATCACCACCATTGCCTTTCAGTTTACAATAGTTCTGCCTGTTGTTTATCATTACGAAGAATTTTAATTCTTTATCATTCTCTAAATTAAATTGTTATAGTTATATATCATTTTTATATTTTATATCTGATATTTCTACTTTCTCATTTGTGTCATTCATTTGTAACATAACTGAATGTACATTTTGTTATACCCTTTTTTTTTAGCAAGAAACATCTTTCTTAAATTATCATGTATGACATAGGCAAGCTTACATTTATATAAATGAAAATAAACCATACCAGCACAATTTCAGTTACAACCATTATACATTACAAACTATGCCGACACAACTGTAGTTGCAAACATTATACATCACTTATAATACATCCAGTCTTTGTCAATCAACCATTGCATAGCTCATTCAAATCCTGCCTTCTTTCAAATTGCATTCCTTCTTTGGACGTATTGATCCCACATTTGCCATTTTTCCTACATAATTTGATCCTACCCTTTTCTAAAGATCCTAGTTCCAGTTGTTTTATCTCTGTTACTATCTTCGCTAATTCTAGTACAGTTGGTTTTGACTTAAATTACCATTTCCTAGTAATTGCGTTTTGGCACATTTTGTTATACCTTGAGCTCTTCTCTCCCAGATTCCAGCTGGACAATCCTGGTTAACAATGAAAAGAAATGAAATTAGTAAATGAATAAATAAACAAGCATATATATATCTACATATATGTGAATGAGTGTGAGTGTCTGTGTAAACAAAGCAAACTTTTTAATTAGAATACTTTTGGTTTACTTGCATTTCAGCTGTGGATTTGTCAGTCCAGTTTTAAAGCTTTTTAATAAAAAATACCAAGTTTCTTCACACTTCTCAATTACTGCAGTACTTTTCAAGCTGCCTCATACATTCAGCTCCAGGCTCCTGCATTGGTTAAATCCCAGTGAAGCTCTCCAGGTTCCTGGTATTCATTGGTTAAATCCCAGAGAAGCCATTAGTACTTAGGGTTGCCACCATTTCAAATGCCTAAAGTGGGACATTTTTTGTAAAAAGGTGAGAGTTTTCAGGACAAAATATACTCTTGGACAGTGCAAAGGACAGAACTTCACATTTTTGCCAAAATAAAAGCTTATTCTTATAGCATTTTAGTTGTTTATGCTATTTTGTTTAAAATATAGGTGTTTCAGATACAAAATAACTCTTTTATGCAACTATTAAAGAAAAGCTATGAAATAATTTTGTCCTAAAATCTCAGGACAATTGTCATTTTTTTAGTTTTTTTACAGGACACAACTACTCAAAAAGGGACTGTCCCTCACAAAGAAGGGCAGGTGGTAACCCTGTTGGTACTCCGCAGGTAAATCTACATGTCATGGTTCTCCAAAGTTTCCTCTTTTGGCCACAAAATCCCTCTCCATATTGGCTAAGCTGTTACATGCTTTACTAGAGTATTACATAGATTATTTTTGCTACTTTCTGGTTTATACCATAACAACCAAAGTAGCCTTTGAGGCCTATTACTATACCACAATGACCCCTCTTCCCAGCATAGAACCCCATGGTTCTATACTGAAGGGATGTCCTATGGTTTCCAAGAGAACCCATCCACATTCATGTGACTGTTGACAGGCCTATATCTGATAGTTAAATGAAAGGGCTGAAGGCCAATCTACATAACTTAGTGTTGACATCATTTTGCTTGTATAAGCACTGTAGGGGTGAATGGTCAGATATAGGAGCTAGGCTGCATCTTAATAAACAATATTGTACAGAAGTTAATGTCCATGTAATAACAAGGTGCTCTTACTCTATGACAGAGTAGTTTGTGTCAGCCCTACTTAACTTCCTGCTGTAATAGCAAATTGGGTGTTCATCTCCACCTACTTCCTGAAGTAGTACAGCTCCTAACCCTATTTCAGATGCATTGGTGTATGCAATAAAGTGTTTACCAAAGTCAGAGGCAAATAAGACTTACTCTGAACACAAAAAAACTTCCAAGTGATAAGCCTCATCTGCTGCCATACTGAACCAAATTTGGATGGACGAGTTGCCTTTTGTAAGAACTGTCAGAGGGCAGGCTATGGTAGCAAAGTTGTGTACAAATTGTGTATAAAGCTTGCTAGCCCTAGGAATGTTTTCACTTGATGGTTGGTACCAGGTAATGGACAGTTCCTGACAGCATCTATTTTGTCCATTTGGAGACTAATTACCCTTCTCCCAGTCACATATCCAATACATCTGGTTTCTGTCTTACAAAGCTTACTTTTGTCAACATCAACAATATGCTCTACCTTTCTTAAAGGGTCCAATACAGCTGCACTTCAGTTACATGGGACTTTGTATCTTCTGAATAGATTCACATCATCAATGTACACAGCTGAGTACCTAGCACAAGGTTTCATAATCCATCAACCTTTGAAAAGTGGCAGGAACTCTGTGATGTCCAAAGGTAAGACTGTACAATGAAAAGACCTTCAGCAGTGGAGAATGCTGTCTTCTCTTTGGCGTCATGGATGAGGGGGATCTGACAGTACCCCCAAGACAAATGTTACCCACATAGTAACATCAATGTGGTAACCCTGTTTAAACTTGGGGCACCTCTGTTTTAGCAAAAAGGAGGTAGAGATGTAACTGATCCCAATTTTTAGTGTTCACTAATATGGCTATTTGATGATGGTACATTGAACTTCGAGATTTTTGTGTTGTCTTTTAATAAAAGTAATTTTGGCTTGGATTTCATTGGCCTGCTGTGTGTGGTCACAATATTCTTAGCTATTTTACATTAAAACTTTGGCAAAGCTGGTGTGTTATGCTGGATATAAATGGGGCTCCCCGTTTCATAAGTACTAATAAGCCAAAAGAGTTGTCTCCAGGTAACTTTCTTTCTTTGACCAAACCTAACCTGCTGAAAAATTCTCTAGCAAGTAACTTTGCTCCCTAGCAGTCGGACAAGAAGAATATCTTTGCTTCACCATGGAAGCTAACATGGCACCGGTAACTAGAACTGCACAAAAGAAAAGGGTTGCGCAGTGATACTTCTAATCTGAGATGTGACTGGCTCCCACAGTTGCTCCCACAGCCTTTTCAGGTAACTGTAGGATTTTTATCTTTACCATTCCATAAGTATTTTTCGGGAAAGTCCTACTCTGGAAAAAAGTAACACAAATGTCATGGTATTATGTTTTTGATAAACTTAACGGCATAGCCAATAATAAGTGATTTTCCCAGTGCTCAGAATAAATGACCGAGCTATCCAGGTACGCAGAAGTGGGTTCCATTCATGTGACTGGAAAATCAAAATGTCGAAAACTAAAAATACAGGAAATTGAAATTTGCCTTTTCCTCGCTGTTGTGCAGTCCTACAGTTGGTATATATAATTAGCAGAGGATGAGGGGGTACAGCCTTCCACATGCAGGAAACAGGGGTCTTGCCCCCCCCCCAGTTAAATAGGTTTTCAATATTTTGAGTTTTCAGCATTTGGGGTTTCAGTATTTTGAGTTTTCAATGTTATGACAAAGATCTGCAGCATCATATTGTGAGCAGACCTTCAATATGTTAGTCATCAGCCTCTGAATGGTGTCTGAGGGCCCACGTAGGCCAGATTGTAACAATGTGTACTGACATAGATTGTTATAGATTACAAAGGCTGTTTAAACTTTGACAGATGGTGGCAAGTGCTATCTGCCAGTATCCTTTCAGCCAGTATTATGTACTTGATTTAGCCTAATGGTTAAAGTCTTTACTTAGTATTCACAAGGTACAGGGTTTGATTCTAACCTTGGGTTATTGGCTAGAGATACAATAGACCTTCAGGGCAGTCAGGCTAGTATTCATTTATGAACATTATCGAGTATCTAGTCTTTCCTAGTTTCTGTATCGACTCATCAGTTTTGGATATGGGATAGCTGTTGGACATTGAAATGCTCTTTGATTTCCTAACATCAGCACAGAATGTAATACTTCCATCACATTTTGGGCCTAACACTATTAGGCTGCTTCAGTTACTCTGTAACGTATATATGATGTCTACTTTGAGTATGTTTTGAAGTTCTCTTACTGTTTTTTATGACTGTAGTACTCCATAAGGTTTAGTTCTTACAGACATTTCTGAAAACACTCCTTTATTTTTTAAAAGGCATGCTCTAATGTTCTGCTTTTGTACCTTTGACAAGGATTCTTCTAGATGTAGGTAGATGAAGACCAAAGTCAAAAGGTGATGACCTAGAGGAATTCATACATTTCTTGCATGAAACACAGGATGGAAAGAATAGTGTTAGCTGAGGACTTAAATTTACCAGAAACAGAGTGGAATAATATTAATTCAACAACATTAGTAAGGAAATTATTCACAATGTATATTCAGGAACAACAATTGCTTCAGATTGTAAAAAAAACTACCAGGGGACGGAACATACTAGACATTGTTTGTGTTCCTAAAGTAATTACTGTTACTTCAAGTCAAATTTTTACCACCGTTGATATGCAGTGATCATGGGGTTATTAAGGTTAATTTGTTGCTCGATAATTCTGCCAAACTGAAATGTAAACCAATGAACCGAAGGTTAGTTACAGATTATATGGAAGCAAAACAGTCACTATGTAAAACTAACTGGAGCGAGGTATTCAGTAGAAAAACTGCCGATGGAATGTGGAAAGTTTTGAAAGAGAAATTGAGTGCAAAAAATAAAAAAAAAATGTTTAACATCAGGATCTAGGCATACAACATCAGGGGGATATATTTCCATAAGAACAAGATACCTGATTAAGGTGAGAGACAAAAAATATAAGAAATGGAAGAGAGATCGAACTATAACTTTGAAAACTGAAATAAACGAACTGGACAAACAGGTTAAGCATAGTGTTAGACAAGATCAAGAAAAATTTGAAGAAAATGTATATAAAGATATTGAGCATAATAGGAAACCTTTTTATACATACATAAGATGTGGAAGGAGTAAAGATACACAAACTGATAAACTGTGTGAAGATTCTAAAATTTATTCTCAGACACAACAGATTATAGATATATTTACAAAATCTTGTTCAAAACAGTTTGGCTCCACAAAAGGGGTGATAAGTTGTCCTAGTGACATCCAGGTAACCCCAGATACTGGAATCAAATTAGATTATATTGAAAAAGAACTGCACAAACTAGATCCAAACAAAGCGCAGGAAGGAGACGGAATTAGTAACAGTGACCTGAGAACACTTCAGCAAGAAGTTACAGTACCATTATGTTTATATTGACATTATTCACTAGGTCATATAAATATGGGGAGATTCCTCAACATTGGAGACATGCACTTATTAAACCTGTCTTTAAGGGAAAATGGACTAGGACACACCCAGAATCATATAGAGCCTTAAGTCTACTTTCATGTTGTGGAAAAATAATGGAGAAGGCAATATTGGATAAGTTACTGTCAGAACTGGATAGGTTGGGACTTGAAACCATATATCAGCATGCATATGTTGAAAATAGATCTATTACCGCCTGTAACATGATGTTATATAACAATATAATAACAGATATGAATGAAAAATTGTGCTGTGATGTAATTTATATAGATTTATCTTCAGCATTTGACAGGGTCATATACAAAACACTAATAAATAAATTAGTACAACTAGGTATTGATGTACTCTTGATAAGATGGATAGCTGCATGGCTTACAAATAGGACATGGCAAGTATCATACAGCAACTGGACAGGTGAAATCCTTGGCTACAGTCAAGGTGTCCCACAGGGCTCTGTCCTAGGCTCTTACTTGTTTAGATTGTATCTTTCAGACCTAACTTTTTCATCTGGTGTGTTCTACAGTCTATATGCTGATGACCTGAAATTGGGTAAACTGATTACATGTGTTACAGATAAGGCATCTCTACAAAATAACTTGACTAAATTGACATTTGGGCACAGAAGAATAATATGCTGATAAAATACATCAAAAACTAAGCATATGAGATTTAGGAGAGATAAACTGAAAGGTGAATATTTAATAGAGCACAATGTGATTGAAACTGTAGACTCATTTAAGGATTTGGGTATATGGATAGATTCAGCTATGAGTATTTTCTAATCATAGCAATCAATTGGTTAATGATAGTTATAGAACTATAGGTTGTATAAAAAGATTTATAAAGTCTAGAAAATCAAAAATGAAGTCATTGTTTGTTAGTTACACTAAATCCAAATCTGAGTATGGAATAACAATATGGAAATCCTATAGGAAAACAAGCATGAATAAACTGGAAAGAGTACAGTGGAAATATACCAAGGGCATCCATGGATGTGAAAATCTAAGTTATTATGAAAGATTAAAATATCTGAACTTGTACAGTGTCTCTTACAGATATTTAAGAGGAGATCTTATTCAGGTATTTAGGGCATTTAGTGACAACTACATCTGGGAATGTTTGGGGTTATCAAAACGTAGTAAATAATCATCAGACAACCCATGTAGAAGGTTCTACAGGAATGAGAAGTGTAATAACTGGTTTTCTGACAGAGTAGCTGGTGCATGGAACAGACTACCTAATTAAATTAAAGCAAACACTAGTTTAGATAGTTATTTATTTATTTGTTTGTTTGTTTTACATTTGTTTACCGGGGAGGTCAGACAGGACAGAGCTGTCCATTTTCAGCTGAGGCCCAGGGAGAAAAGCTCCAGAACAATTGCTAACATACTATACATAAGACATTTACACGAGTATTGTGGTTTACACATTCACTTATAAAAATATAGCAGATAACAACATATGATTGTATAAGATATTGCATTATATATTATGCAAGAGATTGCATAAGATATTTACATAAGCATAAAGATTTAGACATACAATTAAAAGTATAGCAGGTAGTAACCTATGATGGTTGTTCATACAGTATGTTTAGTAGAGATAATCTTGAAGATGTACTGAAGAGAAGACAAGAAAGGAAAACTAAAAAAGGAGGAGAATATAGACAAGTTCAAATGAGGTAAATTGATATTTTAAGGGAAAGCTTTTCAACTTAGTCTATGGGAGAGTTAGTGGGTATAGATGGCACAGTGGGGAGTAGGCGGCAGTGAGTTGGTAAGTAACGTGTGATAATATATAGTGCATCTGTGAGAGTTTTACAGAGGTGGATAGTGGGTAGGGGAAAGAAGTTAGAATATGTCAGCTAGGAGCTAGGCAGTTACAAGTAACATGTGATAACACATAGTGCATCTGTGGGAGTTTTAAAGAGGTTGTATGGTGGGTAGGGGAAAGGAGTTAGATTATGTCAGCCTGGTGCTAGGCAGTTACAAGTAACGTGTGATAATATATAGTGCATCTGTGGGAGTTTTAAAGAGGTTGGATAGTGGGTAGGGGAAAGGAGTTAGAATATGTCAGCCAGGTGCTAGGCAATTACAAGTAACGTGTGATAACATATAGTGCATCTGTGGGAGCTTTAAAGAGGAGGTTGGATAGTGGGTAGGGGAAAGAAGTTAGAATATGTCAGCCAGGTGCTAGGCAGTTACAAGTAACATGTGATAATATATAGTGCATCTGTGGGAGTTTTAAAGAGTTTGGATAGTGGGTAGGGGAAAGGCGTTAGAATACGTCAGCCAATGCTAGGCAGTTACAAGTAACGTGTGATAATATATAGTGCATCTGTGGGAGTTTTAAAGGGAGGTTGGATAGTGGGTAGGAGAAATTAGTTAGAATATGTCAGCCAGGTGCTAGGCAGTTACAAGTAACATGTGATAACACATAGTACATCTATGGGAGTTTTAAAGAGGAGATTGGACAGTGGGTAGGGGTAACGAGTTAGAATATGTCAGCCTGGTGTTAGGCAGTTACATGTAACATGTGATAATATATAGTGCATCTGTGGGAGTTTTAAAGAGGAGGTTGGATAGTGGGTTGGGGAAAGGAGTTAGAATATGTCAGCCGGGTGCTAGGCAGTTACAAGTAACGTGTGATAATATATAGTGCATCTGTGGGAGTTTTAAAGAGGAGGTTGGATAGTGGGTAGGGGAAAGGAGTCAAAATATGTCAGCCAGGTGCTAGGCAGTTACAAGTAACGTGTGATAATATATAGTGCAACTGTGGGAGTTTTAAAGAGGTTGGATAGTGGGTAGGGGAAAGGAGTTAGAATATGTCAGCTAGGAGCTGGGCAGTTCCATTTGCAGGAGTTGTTTAGGTGGGAAATAAGCTGTTTTTTTTTAAGATGGTTTTGTTATGTTGTACCCTGATTTGTAGGTGTAGGGACTTCCAAGTCTTGGCAATGTTGCTAGAATACAGGGAGTCACCAGAGCTGTAATGGCTTTTGGAGATTGCTATTAGTGCCTTGTTAGTGGATCTAAGTTCGCAGTTATTGGAGTAAAGGGTGATCAGGTCTTGTAAGGCTGGCATTTTGTCAGGTTGGTACATTATTTGATGAGCTAGAGGAAATTGGTTTAGAGCTTAGGTGTTAGGGAGTTCCAGCCAGAAATGCTCTTTTAGGGCCTGACAGTGGTGGGTGCGGTAGGAGGAGTTTGTGGCGAATTTTGCTATTTTGTTGTAGCATACTGATAGCTTGTTTTAATTGCTCTTGTTTAGATTAATTAGGACAGGAGAAGCATACAGTAAGGTAGAGAGAAGATGGGTATGAGTTAGTGTAACTTTACTGTTACTGGTTTGAAGTTTTTACATCTGTAAAGAGTACCTAGTTTTTTGTTAATTTTGGTTATTGTATGAGCTATGTGTTTGTCAAATGTCATATTATTGTCAATAATGACCTCTAATATTTTGGTTTGTGTGACAGCGGAGATAGGGGTATTATCTGATGCAGAAATAGAGAATGGGGGAGTAGGTGCTCCTGCTTTGGAAAGATGAAAGAGCACAAGGTGGGTCTTTTTAGGATTTAGTATTAGCTGGGAGTTTGTAAGCCAGGTTTCAATGGATGTAAAGGCTTCTTGGGTCTTGATTTGACGTTTTTGGAGGGTGGGGGCAGAACAGATTAAAGTGGAGTCATCAGCATATTGAACCATATAGTGAAAAGTAGGGGTCCTAGGACTGATCCTTCGGGAACTCCCAGTTTTACAGGAAGTAGGGGGAAAGGGAGTTTTTCCACTCAACAGCTTGTTGGTGTTGGGAGAGATAGTCTTGAAACCATAATAAAGTGGGGGTAAGTAGTTTAAATTCTGAGACTGTTGTTATTAGTTTTGTATGGGAGAATGTAAACACCTTTGAGAAGTCAAGGAAAACTGCAGACACTAGTTAGCCATTGTTGCATTGCATATTTACTATTTATTTATTTTAATTATTTTTATTTATTTTACATTTGTTGACTGGGATAGTCTGACTGGATACATGTCCATTTTCAATGGAGGCCCAGGGAGAAAAGCTCCAATCATACAGATAATAAAATACAATTAAAAAGTAAAGCTTTGTTTACAGACTATAGTAGATAATAACATGCACATTAAAAAGACTAGTAAGGTAAGGATGACAGATTATCATAGATAATAGGACATGTAGTGAAAGTCAGCACTGTGTACAATACTATTATGTATACGATAGTTAGGGAGAAAAATGAAACATTCAAAAGAGCGGTATGTAAAAAGAGGCAAAGCGAGTACTAGAGGCTAGTTACGTAGAGATGATGTGGTCTAGGAACAACAGAGTGGAACAATCCATAGACCTCGTGTAAAGATGTCAAAAGAATGGTAGGCTCTTTTCAAAATAGGAAAAGGGGCTAGCAATAATAGGAACAAGTTTATTCAGAATACGTGGCAGAGAAAGAAGGAAAAAGAGTACGGGAGACGGATACGATGAAGAGGAGGAGGTAAAGGTTAGGGAGTAAGGGTCGGGTATAGAAAGGTGAAAGCATCGAGAGGGTAGTGAGTCAGGGACTAGAGACAGAGATAATGGGTTAAGTATTGTATCATTATAAAAGTGCCCAAACACTAGGTTACTAAAAACTGATGAGTGCAGTAGTAGCGCTATGGTCGGGGCGGAATCCGTGTTGAGTTTCAGCAAGAAGATTGCTGGAGAGGAGATGTGCTAGGACCTTAGTGTGGATACATTTTTCCAGTATTTTAGTCAGTGGGAAAAGTATAGCTATAGGGCGGAACCTTGTTAGGTCAGTGGAGTTGCCCCCTTTGTGTATTGGTATAATGTAGGAGATTTTCCAGAGAAGTGGCACCTTTTGTTCTGAAATTAATCTGTTAAAGTGTAACTGTCAAAGTGTGAATGTAAAAGTAGCCAACTCCAAATCCAGCTTCAGACAAGTGACAAGTGGAGTACCTCAAGGTTCAGTCCTGGGACTACTCTTGTTTGGCAGCTACTTCTCTGAAGTACAGGCCAACACTAAGGGACTTTGCCTAACAAAGATTGCAGATGACTGCAAACTGGGAGCCATTATTGAATCCCCAGATGATGTGGATAATCTACAAAAGGGCCTTACAGAAACAGATGCTTGGTGTCAGAGCCATGGGCTCAAGCTCAATGCCAAGAAATGTATAGTTATCCTCTTTGGGAAAAAACATGTAACTGTGAATTACCACATAGGTGGCAGTACACTAAACACCGAAAGTGTGATAAGAGACTTAGGAACACAGGTGGACAGTGGTCTCACCTTCGATAACCACATCGCCACAACAGTCAGAAAATCCTTCTATGTGGCACACCTCATCACTAAGGGCTTTTCATCCAGAAAAAAGGCAGTCATTGTCCCACTGTACTCATCCCTCATTAGACCCATTATAGAATACAGAGCCCCATTTGGTATGTACCTCTCAAGACATCTGCAACAACTGGAAAGGCCGCAGAAATACCTCACTAAAAGAATCACAGGCTTAAAACAGATGCCCTATGCTGACCATCTAAAGAAACTCCAGCTATACTCTGTCACATATTGTCTACTCAGAGGTGATCTCTGCTTAACATACAAGGCCATGTCAAACCCAGAGCTGTTGGACATGCTACACTTAAAGAAATTCCAATCCCTTAGAGACACATGCTCCAGGGATCTAAACCTTGTCATCATAATGAACAAAACATGCTGGAGGGATAGGTTCCTGACCCAGAGACTCCCCGGACTCTGGAATAGACTGCCCATACATGTCAAGCAGAGTGCCTCTTTGGCCCTCTTCAAAAGGAACTTTGACAATTGGATGGGAGATAGGAAATTCACCCCGGGGACCACGTCAGTCACCCTGCTTGACAGGGGTCCAGGGAAGTAAATATTGTATGAAGAAATAACCAGGGAAGTGTTATGACTAGGCTTGTATAGGCCCTAGGGCCAATAGCCTAGTAGCAACCTATGAACCTATAATGATTATAGAGACTGGATAGGATATTATTATAATAATATAATATTATATTACTATTTCATTATATGTTTAGGTTTTTGTATTTAATATCAGCGTATAGTGCTTCTAGTTTCCGTGGTTTAATAATGTTCTATGTTTAAATTGCATTTTTAAATTGTTTCATCTCCTTCGTTTTGGTTTACAATCCATGCCTGTCATGAATTTAGTTTGATTTCATGTAGTTTCAATTCTGTTTTATTTTGGATCAGTATAGAAACGGTTAAATAGTATGCCTCATTAATTGTTCAACTGATGTCATTGAATGAAATGTATTTATATGTATTGTGGGAGATTGTTTGTGTTTGAAAAAGTTTGGCATAGCCAAATGAAAGCGCTTATGTTAAGGAGTTTTGTCGTGTTATGTCAAAATAAACGCTACTTGCTTACAAGAATTTATTTTCGTTTTTGGACGCAGCAACCAGTCTTATCGTGCTTGTGATTTCTTAGTAGTTGGTTTCGTTTTTGAGTTTATCTGGATTACTTCCCCTGTGTCCACGCTGCAGCACACATTTACATGTTGAGTTACATAAGCATGTACTGTATACCAAGTACAACACACATTACTTCTCCTGCCTCCATGCTTCAGCACAAGTTTACATGTTTAGTTGCATAAGCAAGTGCTGTATGCCAACCACAGCACTGATTACTTCCCCTGTGTCCATGCTGCCGCACACATTTACATGTTGTAGTTACATAAGCATGTACTATATACCAAGCACAGCATGCATTACTTCCCCTGTGTCCACGCTGCAACACACATTTACATGTTGTAGTTACATAAGCATGTACTGTATACCAAGCACAGCATGTATTACTTCCCCTGTGTCCATGCTGCCACACACATTTACATGTTGTAGTTACATAAGCATGTACTGTATACCAAGCACAGCACTGATTACTTCCCCTGTGTCCACGCTGCCACACACATTTACATGTTGTAGTTACATAAGCATGTACTGTATACCAAGCACAGCATGCATTACTTCCCCTGTGTCCACGCTGCCGCACACATTTACATGTTGTAGTTACATAAGCATGTACTGTATACCAAGCACAGCACTGATTACTTCCCCTGTGTCCATGCTGCCACACACATTTACATGTTGTAGTTACATAAGCATGTACTGTATACCAAGCACAGCACTGATTACTTCCCCTGTGTCCACGCTGCCACACACATTTACATGTTGTAGTTACATAAGCATGTACTGTATACCAAGCACAGCATGCATTACTTCCCCTGTGTCCACGCTGCCGCACACATTTACATGTTGTAGTTACATAAGCATGTACTGTATACCAAGCACAGCACTGATTACTTCCCCTGTGTCCATGCTGCCGCACACATTTACATGTTGTAGTTACATAAGCATGTACTATATACCAAGCACAGCATGCATTACTTCCCCTGTGTCCACGCTGCAGTACACATTTACATGTTGTAGTTACATAAGCATGTACTGTATACCAAGCACAGCACTGATTACTTCCCCTGTGTCCATGCTGCCACACACATTTACATGTTGTAGTTACATAAGCATGTACTGTATACCAAGCACAGCATGCATTACTTCCCCTGTGTCCACGCTGCCGCACACATTTACATGTTGTAGTTACATAAGCATGTACTGTATACCAAGCACAGCATGCATTACTTCCCCTGTGTCCACGCTGCAGTACACATTTACATGTTGTAGTTACATAAGCATGTACTGTATACCAAGCACAGCATGCATTACTTCCCCTGTGTCCATGCTGCCACACACATTTACATGTTGTAGTTACATAAGCATGTACTGTATACCAAGCACAGCACTGATTACTTCCCCTGTGTCCATGCTGCCGCACACATTTACATGTTGTAGTTACATAAGCATGTACTATATACCAAGCACAGCACTGATTACTTCCCCTGTGTCCATGCTGCAGTACACATTTACATGTTGTAGTTACATAAGCATGTACTGTATAGCAAGCACAGCATGCATTACTTCCCCTGTGTCCATGCTGCCGCACACATTTACATGTTGTAGTTACATAAGCATGCACTATATACCAAGCACAGCACTGATTACTTCCCCTGTGTCCATGCTGCAGTACACATTTACATGTTGTAGTTACATAAGCATGTACTATATACCAAGCACAGCACTGATTACTTCCCCTGTGTCCACGCTGCCACACACATTTACATGTTGTAGTTACATAAGCATGTACTGTATACCAAGCACAGCATGCATTACTTCCCCTGTGTCCATGCTGCCACACACATTTACATGTTGTAGTTACATAAGCATGTACTGTATACCAAGCACAGCACTGATTACTTCCCCTGTGTCCATGCTGCCGCACACATTTACATGTTGTAGTTACATAAGCATGTACTGTATACCAAGCACAGCACTGATTACTTCCCCTGTGTCCATGCTGCCACACACATTTACATGTTGTAGTTACATAAGCATGTACTGTATACCAAGCACAGCACTGATTACTTCCCCTGTGTCCATGCTGCCGCACACATTTACATGTTGTAGTTACATAAGCATGTACTATATACCAAGCACAGCATGCATTACTTCCCCTGTGTCCATGCTGCACACATTTACATGTTGTAGTTACATAAGCATGTACTGTATACCAAGCACAGCATGCATTACTTCCCTGTGTCCATGCTGCCGCACACATTTACATGTTGTAGTTACATAAGCATGTACTGTATACCAAGCACAGCACTGATTACTTCCCCTGTGTCCATGCTGCACACATTTACATGTTGTAGTTACATAAGCATGTACTGTATACCAAGCACAGCATGCATTACTTCCCCTGTGTCCATGCTGTCATACATTTACATGTTGTAGTTACATAAGCATGTACTGTATACCAAGCACAGCACTGATTACTTCCCTGTGTCCACGCTTGCACACATTTACATGTTGTAGTTACATAAGCATGTACTGTATACCAAGCACAGCATGCATTACTTCCCCTGTGTCCATGCTGCCACACACATTTACATGTTGTAGTTACATAAGCATGTACTGTATACCAAGCACAGCACTGATTACTTCCCCTGTGTCCATGCTGCCGCACACATTTACATGTTGTAGTTACATAAGCATGTACTATATACCAAGCACAGCACTGATTACTTCCCCTGTGTCCATGCTGCAGTACACATTTACATGTTGTAGTTACATAAGCATGTACTATATACCAAGCACAGCACTGATTACTTCCCCTGTGTCCATGCTGCAGTACACATTTACATGTTGTAGTTACATAAGCATGTACTATATACCAAGCACAGCACTGATTACTTCCCCTGTGTCCACGCTGCCACACACATTTACATGTTGTAGTTACATAAGCATGTACTGTATACCAAGCACAGCATGCATTACTTCCCCTGTGTCCATGCTGCCACACACATTTACATGTTGTAGTTACATAAGCATGTACTGTATACCAAGCACAGCACTGATTACTTCCCCTGTGTCCATGCTGCCGCACACATTTACATGTTGTAGTTACATAAGCATGTACTGTATACCAAGCACAGCACTGATTACTTCCCCTGTGTCCATGCTGCCACACACATTTACATGTTGTAGTTACATAAGCATGTACTGTATACCAAGCACAGCACTGATTACTTCCCCTGTGTCCATGCTGCCGCACACATTTACATGTTGTAGTTACATAAGCATGTACTATATACCAAGCACAGCATGCATTACTTCCCCTGTGTCCATGCTGCCGCACACATTTACATGTTGTAGTTACATAAGCATGTACTGTATACCAAGCACAGCATGCATTACTTCCCCTGTGTCCATGCTGCCGCACACATTTACATGTTGTAGTTACATAAGCATGTACTGTATACCAAGCACAGCACTGATTACTTCCCCTGTGTCCATGCTGCCGCACACATTTACATGTTGTAGTTACATAAGCATGTACTGTATACCAAGCACAGCATGCATTACTTCCCCTGTGTCCATGCTGCCGTACACATTTACATGTTGTAGTTACATAAGCATGTACTGTATACCAAGCACAGCACTGATTACTTCCCCTGTGTCCACGCTGCAGTACACATTTACATGTTGTAGTTACATAAGCATGTACTGTATACCAAGCACAGCATGCATTACTTCCCCTGTGTCCATGCTGCCACACATTTACATGTTGTAGTTACATAAGCATGTACTATATACCAAGCACAGCATGCATTACTTCCCCTGTGTCCATGCTGCCGCACACATTTACATGTTGTAGTTACATAAGCATGTACTATATACCAAGCACAGCATGCATTACTTCCCCTGTGTCCACGCTGCCACACACATTTACATGTTGTAGTTACATAAGCATGTACTGTATACCAAGCACAGCATGCATTACTTCCCCTGTGTCCATGCTGCCACACACATTTACATGTTGTAGTTACATAAGCATATACTGTATACCAAGCACAACATGCATAATTTCCCCTGCATCCACTCTGCAATGCACATTTACATGTTGTAGTTACATAAGCATGTACTATATACCAAGCACAGCATGCATTACTTCCCCTGTGTCCACGCTGCAGTACACATTTACATGTTGTAGTTACATAAGCATGTACTGTATACCAAGCACAGCATGCATTACTTCCCCTGTGTCCATGCTGCCACACACATTTACATGTTGTAGTTACATAAGCATGTACTGTATACCAAGCACAGCACTGATTACTTCCCCTGTGTCCATGCTGCCACACACATTTACATGTTGTAGTTACATAAGCATGTACTATATACCAAGCACAGCATGCATTACTTCCCCTGTGTCCATGCTGCCACACACATTTACATGTTGTAGTTACATAAGCATGTACTGTATACCAAGCACAGCACTGATTACTTCCCCTGTGTCCATGCTGCCGCACACATTTACATGTTGTAGTTACATAAGCATGTACTATATACCAAGCACAGCATGCATTACTTCCCCTGTGTCCATGCTGCCGCACATTTACATGTTGTAGTTACATAAGCATGTACTGTATACCAAGCACAGCATGCATTACTTCCCTGTGTCCATGCTGCACACATTTACATGTTGTAGTTACATAAGCATGCACTATATACCAAGCACAGCACTGATTACTTCCCTGTGTCCATGCTGCACACATTTACATGTTGTAGTTACATAAGCATGTACTGTATACCAAGCACAGCATGCATTACTTCCCCTGTGTCCATGCTGCCGCACACATTTACATGTTGTAGTTACATAAGCATGTACTGTATACCAAGCACAGCACTGATTACTTCCCCTGTGTCCATGCTGCCGCACACATTTACATGTTGTAGTTACATAAGCATGTACTGTATACCAAGCACAGCATGCATTACTTCCCCTGTGTCCATGTTGCCACACACATTTACATGTTGTAGTTACATAAGCATGTACTGTATACCAAGCACAGCACTGATTACTTCCCCTGTGTCCACGCTGCCACACACATTTACATGTTGTAGTTACATAAGCATATACTGTATACCAAGCACAGCACTGATTACTTCCCCTGTGTCCACGCTGCCACACACATTTACATGTTGTAGTTACATAAGCATGTACTGTATACCAAGCACAGCATGCATTACTTCCCCTGTGTCCATGCTGCCACACACATTTACATGTTGTAGTTACATAAGCATGTACTGTATACCAAGCACAGCACTGATTACTTCCCCTGTGTCCACGCTGCCACACACATTTACATGTTGTAGTTACATAAGCATATACTGTATACCAAGCACAGCACTGATTACTTCCCCTGTGTCCACGCTGCCACACACATTTACATGTTGTAGTTACATAAGCATGTACTGTATACCAAGCACAGCATGCATTACTTCCCCTGTGTCCATGCTGCCACACACATTTACATGTTGTAGTTACATAAGCATGTACTGTATACCAAGCACAGCATGCATTACTTCCCCTGTGTCCATGCTGCCACACACATTTACATGTTGTAGTTACATAAGCATGTACTGTATACCAAGCACAGCACTGATTACTTCCCCTGTGTCCATGCTGCCGCACACATTTACATGTTGTAGTTACATAAGCATGTACTGTATACCAAGCACAGCACTGATTACTTCCCCTGTGTCCACGCTGCAGTACACATTTACATGTTGTAGTTACATAAGCATGTACTGTATACCAAGCACAGCATGCATTACTTCCCCTGTGTCCATGCTGCCACACACATTTACATGTTGTAGTTACATAAGCATGTACTGTATACCAAGCACAGCATGCATTACTTCCCCTGTGTCCATGCTGCCACACACATTTACATGTTGTAGTTACATAAGCATGTACTGTATACCAAGCACAGCACTGATTACTTCCCCTGTGTCCACGCTGCAGTACACATTTACATGTTGTAGTTACATAAGCATGTACTATATACCAAGCACAGCATGCATTACTTCCCCTGTGTCCATGCTGCCACACACATTTACATGTTGTAGTTACATAAGCATGTACTATATACCAAGCACAGCATGCATTACTTCCCCTGTGTCCATGCTGCCACACACATTTACATGTTGTAGTTACATAAGCATGTACTGTATACCAAGCACAGCATGCATTACTTCCCCTGTGTCCATGCTGCCACACACATTTACATGTTGTAGTTACATAAGCATGTATTGTATACCAAGCACAGCATGCATTACTTCCCCTGTGTCCACGCTGCAGTACACATTTACATGTTGTAGTTACATAAGCATGTACTGTATACCAAGCGCAGCATGCATTACTTCCCCTGTGTCCATGCTGCCACACACATTTACATGTTGTAGTTACATAAGCATGTACTGTATACCAAGCACAGCATGCATTACTTCCCCTGTGTCCATGCTGCCACACACATTTACATGTTGTAGTTACATAAGCATATACTGTATACCAAGCACAACATGCATAATTTCCCCTGCATCCACTCTGCAATGCACATTTACATGTTGTAGTTACATAAGCATGTACTATATACCAAGCACAGCATGCATTACTTCCCCTGTGTCCACGCTGCAACACACATTTACATGTTGTAGTTACATAAGCATGTACTGTATACCAAGCACAGCATGCATTACTTCCCCTGTGTCCATGCTGCCACACACATTTACATGCTGTAGTTACATAAGCATGTACTATATACCATGTACAACACGCATTACTTCTCTTGTGTCCATGCTGCAACACACCTTTACATGTTTAGTTACATAAACATGTACTGTATACCAAGTACAACATGCATTACTTCCCCTGTGTCCACACTGCAGCACACGTTTACATTTAGTTACATAAGTATATACTGTATACCAAGCACAACATGCATTACTTCCCTGCGTCCACTCTGCAACACACGTTTACATGTTGTAATTACATAAGCATGTACTATATACCAAGTACAACACACATTACTTCTCCTGCGTCCATGCTTCAACACACGTTTCCATGTTTAGTTACATAAGCATATACTGTATACCAAGCACAACATGCATTACTTCCCTGCGTCCACTCTGCAACACACGTTTACATGTTGTAATTACATAAGCATGTACTATATACCAAGTACAACACACATTACTTCTCCTGCGTCCATGCTTCAACACACGTTTCCATGTTTAGTTACATAAGTATGTACTGTATACCAAGCACAACATGCATTGCTTCCCTGCATCCACTCTGCAACACACGTTTACATGTTGTAGTTACATAAGCATGTACAGTATACCAAGTACAACACACATTACTTCGCCTGCGTCCACGCTGCAACACACGTTTACATGTTGCAGTTACATAAACATGTACTGTATATCAAGCATATCATGCACTACTTTGCCTGCGTCCACGCTGCAACACACATTTACATGTTGTAGTTACACAAACATATACTGCAAACCAAGCACAACGCACATTATTTTCCCTGCCCTCATGCACTTTGTTACTGAAGTTGTGGGAAGAGCAACAGCCATGCATCCCCAGTCCAATGTACTGCAGGGAAATGTCTCACCACATAGCAGCCTGAACCCTTATACATCAACAAGACTAGATAGAAAAATACAAAGAAACAAATCACTGAGAAAGGTGTCATGATATCACCATGGAGAATCAGGTGGATTCCAGAGTACAAGAATGTGTTTCCTGTTTGGGAATTTAGTTATTAGGAGAATGGAATTAGGAACATGAAGCAAGAAAGTGGAAATGCGCATGCATCTCCTATGTCAGGGATGGAGAGGTTCCTCAGAATAACAAAAGAAGTTTCACAAACTAGTAGCACTGATGTTATTGTCCACACTGGAATAAAATACTAGGCCAGGAAACAGATCACAAAGTGCAGCAGAAGTCTGAGTATATGCCTGTGAAGGAGTCCAAATTAAGTAATATGCAATGAAACATTCCCATTGGTTCTGCCTACCCATTGCAAGAGTTAGGACAGAGGACGTCACAACAGTGTTCAACAAATAACTGAAGAAATGGTGCACTACTCATGCCTTCATTGTAGACTGAAGATGGACTTGAGGGAATATAGGCCTATTCTGGTATAATAATTTCTGTCAATATGAAAAAAGCATATAGGAACTTAGCTGACATATTTAGAGGCTTAGTAACTTAAAACTAACAAATGGGACAATACAGAAAATCTTAACTGAAAACAGAAAACAGCAAAAACATGAAGCCCAGCCTCTGGGGCAATTCACTTTTTACAATGTTTTTGGTTCCATTCTTACCACAGCCTGCCAAGACCCCTTATCATCCCTTCTCAATGATTTGCATCAGTCTGCCACAGCCTGGTAGCTGTGGTACCACTGTAATCCCCCTGGGTCACACTCACATATATCTTGAGGAATAACTGTCAGAGCAGGTCACAGACAGATTTGCTGAATGCTAGAGGATGTGTACCTGCAAGCCGCAGTTAGCCCTCCATGTTTAGAGAACTCTGACAATGCTATAGCACGTTTACATACACGCAGGGCTAGTACACTGCCAGAACCACTCCAAGGGACTTCAGCTATGGCTAGTGTCACTCCCCAAGCTCCATTAGAGGTTATTAATGTGAGCTTTGTAGTTAACTTCCACAGCCGCCCACTGGAACCAGAGCAACTCATTGAGAGCCTTTTCTCCTACCTAACTCCTTTGTCACCTAGTCCAGACTTAATAAGGACAACAGCATCTCATTCAGAGATCCACTCTGTAGAGTAGCAGCATTACATCAGAACAGTTAGTGTCAGAAATGCTAACAGTGCAGACTGGATAAGGAGCAGATCGGTAGTAAATGAGGAAGATGATGCATACATGAAGAAAACAAGTAAGGGCAAGACAGAAAATACAGCAGGTAATGAATAGCAATGCTCAAAGCGTAGACAGAGTAGTAATCTGAATAAATGGATGCAGTGTCTGAAGATATTCTGAATACAAATTCCACAAATACACCCCCGTTTAGCACCCATGTCTCTCATGGAGAGGGGCAACAAGTAAACATTCCAGCATAAACTACTCATATGGCAACATGGGTTAAGTGTTGGACTAGAGTGCAGATGGTCTTGGGTTCTACTTCAGGTAATTCAAACTTTTAACCTTGTTGTGGCAACAGGTGTAAGTGTAGCCATACACACAGTCCTGAGTTCAAATACAGTGTATTGCATATCCTTGTTCTGCCTGCTTCTGGGTTTTCATATAAGGGCTAAAACTACCATGGAAATGTAAAGATAGGCTTCTTAAGATCCTCATAGATTAATAGCATAGTAAGTACTAGTGAGCCTATGAACTTGTAGTGCGACACTAAAAACAACACCCAGTAAAACACGACTGAGACATAGGCATACTAGGCTACACATATTAGAGGCACACGGGAAGGGATACATAAGAGGAATGGCTTCTATATAAAGGAAGGCATGAAGTCAACAGCAAAAAATGAGTAAAGATGGATGAGATAAAATACA
Source organism: Protopterus annectens (assembly GCF_019279795.1). NCBI lineage: Eukaryota > Metazoa > Chordata > Ceratodontiformes > Protopteridae > Protopterus > Protopterus annectens. The sequence goes on from NC_056751.1 coordinate 727,015,659, forward strand.
CTGGTCTGCACTGAAGACTGGAAAAAGAAGCACAATATGCAGCTGGTATGTGCCGCATGACTCACCTCAGGAGGACTAAAATGCAATGGGCATGTCAGATGGTATCTTGGAAGAGCAGGGAAGGTGCAGATAGGAATAAAAGGCAACTTTAAAGTGCCATACATTATTTGGAACACCATGACTGTAGTCCCAGCAATGAGCTGAAACATGCCTGAAGTAGGCCTCAGACAGCCTGTAAAAGAAACTTCTTAGGAAAGAATAGTCTTGGATATGGTGTTCTCCAAAGGGAAGGAAGAAGGGGACCCTCCATCTAAAACTAGGCAGCTATTTCAGAACAAAAGATTATCAAGCAGTCTGGTTCACCATTAGCTTAACTGCAGAGAACAACCAGTGAAATGTGAGGTGGATTTGTGACCTGCTCAGAGTTATGCATTACACAGAGGCAGACTGTAGAAATTAAATCTGTGGTGTACTGAGTACTATATCTACCTCTGAAATGGTGACTACACACACATACTCACACAGACACACACACACACACACACACACACACACACACACACACACACACACACACACACACACACACACTCTCACATGCACACACACACACACACACACGCACACGCACACACACACACACACGCACACACGCACACACACACACACACACACACACACACACACACACACACACACACACACACACACACACTCACACACACATGGAGCAAAGCTCCAAAGGTGGTGGTGTTTCCATATTCATAAAGGATGCGCACACCTCCAGACTGATAGCTCAACATAACGCATCAGAGATATTTTGGGTGCAGCTAACATTGGATAAGACAGTGATTCAGGTCGTAGCCTGTTACAGGTCCCCAACCATGTCACAAGACACTCACTCCACGTTCCTAAGAACCATGGAGAATATCAGGGTCCAACCTAACACACTCATACTGGGCAACTGCAACTACCCCTCCATTAACTGGGAAAACTGCTCATGTACCAATACACTTGACCAGCGTTTCCCGGAATTCATTAATTCCAATGCTCTGGACCAGCTTGTTCTTACCCCCACTAGAAGTAGCAACACCCTTGACCTGGTCATTACTTAAATGGGTGACCGTTGCTCTCCACCAATAGTCAACTCCTCCCTGGTTAGATCCAACCACAAACTAATCACCCTGAAAATCCACATCCCTCACACCCCCACCCCCACAAATGTAACCACCATGAAAAACTTCTCCAAAGCTAACTTTGGGCTCCTAAGAACAGAGGTGGCTAACTTCATGGCACCCATGCAAATGGAGAATAGTTGCATGACCACCGAATCATACACCAGTGTACTCTACGAACACGTACACAAATGCATGGATATCGCCATACCCAACAGAACCAAGATGCCCTCCTCCAAAAAAGGAAGCCAATCTGGTGGTCCCCTGCCATAAACAAACTATACAAAAGAAGGAGGAAGTTGAATAAGGTGAAGTCTCAAGACTGGAAAAACTCCCTTATCAGTCTCAACAAAAAGTTGAGATCCTTCATCAAATCCTGTAAAGCTAGCTATGAAAACAGAATTGCAGCAGATAGTAAAGATAAACATAAGGCCTTCTATAGGTATGTAAAGAACCTCCACAGCAATACTCAGATTTGCTCTGAGCTACTGCACAATGGTAACTCCTATACCGAGCCAACAGATATTGCCAATATGCTGGCCAACAGATTCAGTGCCAACTTTTCCCCTACCCCCAAAGGACTAATCACATTACTAGTAGATTTCCAGGCACCCAGTATTACTACCGCACAGGTTAAAACAGCACTGTCCAAGGCCAAGAATACAGTTTCTAAGGGATCTGACAATATCCCTGGCTCTGTTCTACATGAACTATAGAGTGAAATGGCACTTCACCTGTGTGCCCTGTTCAATCACAGCCTCATCTCAGGCTCTGTCCCTATCAAATGGCGTACTGCTATAGTTATCCCTCTCCACAAAGGAGGAGCAACTACAGACCCCGGGAACTATCACCCCATTAGCCTGACAAGTCTGATATGCAAAGCAATGGAACACAGTATCATGGACCTAATAAAAAATGTAATAGGGAATCTCCAAACTCTAGATCCCACACAGTTTGGTTTTGTGAAAGGTAGATCATGTCTGCACAACCTGGTAGACTTCTTTGAGTCAGTCACCAGAGCTGTGGATGAAGGCAAGGTGGTTCATACAGCCTACCTTGATCTGGCCAAGGCCTTTGATACCATTCTCCCCCTCAGAAATTGTAGAAAACTCACTAAGCTAGGCATCAACCCTTATATCACTAGGTGGGTTGCAAACTGGATCACAGATAGAACCCACAGTGTGAAAGTAGCTGAAACCAAGTCAGACTGCTGACCAGCCACGAGTGGAGTCCCACAGGGTTCGGACCTAGGTCCTCTCCTGTTTGGTATCTAATTCTCAGAAGTCCAGTCCAACACAAATGGACTCTGGATGACAAAGTTCGCAGACAATTGCAAGCTGGGAGCCACTATTAACTCCCCAAGTGATGTTGACATCCTACAGAAAGGCCTCACTGAGACCAACAACTGGTGTCAGAACCATGGCCTTAAGCTCAATGCCAAAAAATGTGTTACCATCCCCTTTGGGAAAAACCCAGTTCCCATGAACTACCACATCAATGGTAGTCCACTGAACAGAGAAGACATTATAAAAGATCTGGGAACACAGGTTGACAACAACCTCTCTATTGACCATCACACTGCCACTGTGGTCAGAAAGTCCTTTTATGTGGCATATCTCATTACTAAGGGTTTTGCATCCAGGAAGAAAGAGGTCATTGTCTCCCTCTACTCTTCCCTCATTAGGCCAATCATTGAGTACAATGCCCCATTTGGCATGTACCTCACTAGACACCTGCAACAACTGGAGAGGCCACAAAAGTACCTCACAAAGAGGATCCTAGGCCTTAAACACTTGTCCTATATGGACAGACTCAAAAAACTCCATCTATTCTCTGTCTCATATTGCCTACTTAGAGGCAATCTCTGCTTGACTTACAAAGCCATGTCTGACCCAGCTCTGTCAGAAATGCTACATCTAAAGAAATCCCAATCCCACCACACCCCACACTCCAGAGACCTCAACCTCATTACCACAATCAACAGAACATGCTGGAGGAACAGGTTCATAACCCAGAGACTGACCATGCTATGGAATAGACTTCCCATACATGCCAAACAGAGCACCTCACTGGCCCTCTTCAAGAGAAATCTTGATGAGTGAATGGGAAATAGAAAGTTCATCCCGAGGATCACTCCAGTTGCCCTACTTGACAGAGGCACTGGGATCTAAGGTCAGATGGGACGATGCCAGGGTAATCCTATGGGCTAGGCTTGTAAAGGCTCCAGGGATATTAGCCTAGTACACACCTATGAACCTATGGTTCTGTAATAAAGTGACAGCAAAGGTTACAGAAAAAGTACACCATTCTAAAACATAGGAGGAAGAGAACAGAGAACAATAGCTGTAATGCAGATGGAGTCAGTGAAGGCTGTCAGACAGGTCAATGCCAGATTTGGGGAAAGTACAGGCACTTTAGCACATGGAGGAATATAGAGAAGAAAGGAAAAACAGTGAGACCACAACAGCATGAAGTGGGAGGGGTAGTGAAGATGGGGATTGGGAGGGGTACTGAAAGATGCTGATGTGTGCTAAAGTCAGCCGGATCTTTCATTTATTCAAATGTTAGAGGAACAGCAGACTAGGCAGGCTAAGGACGCTGTACCCATCTTCATGTTCCCTGCATTTAGGATGCAAAATAGTTTGCTTAAGGTTATATATACCTTTCAAGAAGTAAAAATGTTTCGACCTTTTCTAGCTAAATTTTACCATGACTGCTGTTGTTTGTGACATATACATAAAGTGTAAGTTTTATGATTTGTTTGTGACATATACATAAAGTGTAAGTTTTAGGATATGCGAAGACATTTTCATGCCATTGTAGTTTAAAGGGGGTTTTCTTTGAGGTGTAGTAGTTTTGCAGTTGTGCAAAATCATCATTCTAGAAGGAACTGTGCAACGGCAATTCCACAGTTTGACACCCTGTCAGAATTTTGAGACCCTTCAAAATGTATTAAAAAGGACATTACCTTTATTTATTTTTGTTATTATTTATTGCATTATTTTTTGCCTGTGCCCACAATTAGACACTTGTCCGAGGAGGACACCATCAGACAGACATGAGGGTCTTTTGTGCTCTCACTAGCCAGTATCATGGCAAGGAGAGTCCTTTTCTTTATTTTGACTTTATCATGCCCCTGGTGAAGACAAGAGCCACTGCATCATCACAAGGGTTATCTATGCCCCCCCCCATCCATGCCATAGCTATCCTTAGGCATAAATGAATTACATGGCCATCTAAGGTGTTGCTGTCACTTCTTTTGTAGAATAACTTTTTAGGTATTTATTTCCTTCTTCGCCTTTTGAAATAAAGAAAAGCAGCATTTCATTACTATAAAAATAAACAAATAAATAAATAATGGCCCGTATCAGAGAAGGATGAGTGCCACCCTAGGGAGGAAGTCTTGTAGGTTTGGCTATTTAGTTTTTTGACCTGCTCATCCCACCCACAAGCTGCTTAGGCAACAAATCAGGTAGATCTTGTGCTGGATGGGACAAGAAGTCAACAAACTCAAAACAGAGACAGTCAGCATGAAAAGTAAGCTTGAGATCGCATCATGTATGTATTTATTTTTGTTACTGGCAGACATCCAGATAATTTGCCATGGGTTATTCTGACAAGTACTTTTGGGGTTGTCTTGACAAGTTTAATTATAATGGTTTAACCTTTTATGCTTTTTTCCCCTGTTTTGCTGTGCAGTAATAGTTTATCTCCATTTTAGATTTGCTATAAGGAGAAATTGGCCTAGCAAAGTTATGTTCAGTTTTGCGGTATGCTTCTCTATGTTTTATGACAAACAAAGAAGCCCATTGAAGGACATAATGGTCAAGTGCTGTTTTCATAGGTTCATAGGTTCATACTAGGCTATCTGCCCTAGGGCACTTATAAGCCTAGCCAGAGCGTGTTTGGCTTTCGCCACCCATTTTAAATTAATTTTGCTATGCCCTTTTTTGAGGTTAGTATACTGTGCCTCTGTCCAACAGTGACACAGAACTGATACCCGGGGTAAACCTACGATCTCCCATCCACTCATCAAGATTCCTCTTGAAGAGAGTCAATGAGGGACTCTGCCTAACCTGGACTGGGATTTTATTCCAGAGTGAAGGGAGCCTCTGGGTTATGAATCTATCCCTCCAGCATGTCCTATTGATTTCAGTGCTGAGGTTCAAGTCTCTCGAGCGCGTAGCTCGATGGGATTTGGATTTTCTGAGGTGCAGCATGTCCAGTAATTCCGGGTTGGACATGGCTTTACGTCAGGCACAGATCACCTCTGAGCAGGCAGTATGCCACTGAGTAGAGCTGGAGTTTCTTTAACCGGGCAGCATATGGCATCTGTTTGAGCCCTTTGATCCTCTTGGTGAGGTACTTTTGGGGTCTTTCCAGTTGCTGCAGGTGTCTGGTGTGGTACATCCCAAAAGGGGCATTGTACTCAATTATGGGTCTGATGAGGGATGAGTAAAGAGGCACGATGACCTCCCCTGATCTAGATGTGAATCCCTTCATGATTAGGTGGGCTATATAAAATGTTTTTCTAACCACTTTGGCCATGTGGTTTTCAAATGAGAGATTGCTATCAACTTGGGTCCCCAGGTCCCTAATTACTTCTTCCGTGTAATGGATTACCACCTATGTGGTAATTTGTGAGCACTTTGTTTTTGCCAAACGGGATGACTATACACTTTTTGGCGTTTAGCTTGAGGCCATGGCTCTGGCACCAGTTGTCTGTTTCTATGAGGCCCTTTTGGAGGATGCTTGTGTCAGCTGGAGAGTCGATTATGGCTCCTAGTTTGCAGTCATCTGCGAACTTGGTCAGCCACAGTCCTTCCGTGTTGGCCTGTACCTCCGAGAAATATATACCGAACAAGAGAGGTCCCAGGACTGAGCCTTGTGGGATGCCACTTGTAACTGGTTTGGAGTCTGACATGGCTCCAGCAATTCTAACCATGTGGGTTCTGTCCTTGAGCCAGTTTGCAACCCATCTAGTGACATAGGGGTTTATATTTAAGCTGGTGAGCTTATCTATAATGCCCGAGTGGGGTATTGTATCGAAGGCTTTTGCGAGGTCCAGGTAGGCTGTGTGGACCACCTTCCCCTCGCCAATGGCCTTGGTGACTGTTTCAAAGAAATTGACCAGGTTTAAGAAGCAGGATCTACCCTTAACAAAGCCAAACTGGGTAGGATCCAGTGTCTGTAGGTCCCCAATATCTTTATTTATGAGGTCCATGATGATCCTTTCCATAGCTTTGCAGACCAAGCTAGTCAGGCTTATGGGGCGATAGTTTCCAGGATCCATTGAGGCACCACCTTTGTGGAGAGGGACCACTGTTGCTGTACGCCACTCTTTGGGTACATATCCTGTAGTAAGGCTGAGATTGAACAGTAGTTTTATATTTGGGTTTAGCTCTTCTTGGAGTTCATGTAGGACGCAGCCGGGACACCGTCTGGTCCCATTGATGCTGTGTTTTTGCTTTGGGGAGGGCAGCTCTTACCTGAGCATCTGAGATGTCAGGGGGACAGCACTCTGCTGGGATAGATATTTGCCCTTTTGGTGGGGAAGGGGGGGGAGAAGTTTGCGCTGAACCTGTCAGCTAGGATGTTGGCAATGTCAGTGGGTTCGTGTATTTTTGTCATTTTGGACTAATTCTGAGCATATCTGGGAATTCCCACCCAGGTTCCTAACATAATTAAAGAAAGCCTTGTGATTATCCTTAGTGTCCTGTGCAATTTGTCTCTCGAAGCTGGCCTTAGACGATTTTATGAGTGCCCATAGTTTTTTGCTAATACTGATCAGAGATGCCTTCCCTTTTTGGGATTTTGCTCTTTCATGTAGTAGCTTCCTCCTTCTATTGTATAGTTTGTTTATGGCTGGGGTCCACCAGACAGGGCGCCTGCCTTTGGAGGACTGGGTCTTGGTTTTATTTGGGATTGCATGATCCATGCATTCCTGAAGGTGTTCATATAACGCGTTTATAAAGGATTCTGCGGTCTGGGCCGTATTTTCCACAGGCCCAGGGGCTTTGAAGGATTCCACCTCAGTTTTGAGGAGTGTGAAATTTGCTTTAGAGAAGTTTTTCACTGTGGTTTTCTGGGCAGGGGGTGGGGTCGGGATGTGAATATCCAGTGAGATTAGTTTATGGTCTGATCTTACCAATGAGGGATACACTTCTGGTCTGGAGCATAGAGTCCCCATGTTGGTGATGATCAGGTCCAGTATGTTTTCCCCTCTTGTGGAAGTGGTAACAAGTTGTTCCATAGCATTTGAGTTTATAAATTCTAGGAACCTTTGGGCTAGGTTGTTGGAGCTAGAGTAATGCTCCCAGTCTATGTTTGGGTAGCTGAAGACGCCCAATATAATGGTGTTTGGAGAGACCTTCATATTTTCCAGTGTTCTCAGGAAGGCCAAGTGGGGTTCCTGGGTTTGGGAGGGTGGTCTGTAGCAGGCTATAAACTGGAAGGCAGTTTTACCCACTGTGTTAGTTGCACATGGATAGTCTCTGATGCTTCGTGCTGTGCCACCAACCAGGAGGTGTGGGTATCTTTGATGAATATCGATACTCCTCCTCCTTTTGTGGTTCGGTCCAAGTTTTGGGGCCGAAAAGCATGGTATGAGGTATAACCTGGTAGTGCTGGGGTGCTCTTGGGAGCCTTGAACCAAGTTTCTGTTACTGCACAGATATCGATGTTCTCCATGCTAAGGAGAGTTTCGAGTGCATGCATCTTGAGGTTTAGACTTCTGGCATTGAGTAGCATTACTCTTAGTTTCTTATCCCTTGTGATACCTATGGAGGTGGGTTTGTCTTTTGAGCCTTGCCTAAAAAGGCACTATGGGGTGGCAAGAGCCTTTGCCAATATCTGAAAGCCCAGGGGTGACAGGTGCAAGCCGTCCCTAGCGAAGCATCGTGGCTTGTCGAGCATGTCATCCCAGGCTGACAGGCATTGGATCCCCTTTGAATGACACCAATACTTAAGCCAATTGTTTAAATTGATCATCTTGTCTTCATATTGTGGCATCATTCTTGGTGAGGGTAAGATGCTACTCAAGGTCAGGGTCATACCGGCCTGGGCTACATGCTCAGAGAGCTCCTCTATGTCTCTTTTCATGGAGTCCAGGGAGGTATGTCTCAGGTCATTCACACCAGCATGGACAATGACTGAGTCATATTTGTACTTGCCTTGGAGTGACCCGAGTGCTTGTGTTATGTGGCGGATCCTAGTGCCCAACAGGCAGCTCACCGTGACCTTCTCCATGTTCAGTCTGGTGAGCGGGACGTCAGTGTGCCTGATGATAGAGTCACCTATTACAAGTGTATCAGGTGTGTTGTTTAGCCTTAAGGGCTGTGACTGTTCGGCACACTGGCTTTGTGAGCTATGTGTTGCACGTGTTTTGTTTTGGGGTAGCGGTTGCTTGGGTGTCTGCTTTGGAGGTCTCTGCTGCTTAGGCAGATTTTTATTTAGAGCCTCCGAGTATGTTTCTGTGTGTTTATGTGTTTGGTTTGCTGTCGTGGTAGGTCTATGTGAGACTGGAATTGTAGTGAGTGTGGTCTCCTTCTCCTCCTGACTGGTTATGCCAGTTCTGAGTTGAGAGAGCTTAGCCTCCAGTTTGGCTATATGGTTGCATCTCTCACATGTGTTGGAATTTGTTGGGAGGAGGAGAGGGTTGTCTGTGTACACGAGGCAGTTGTAACATTGCCTCAAGATTTCCAGATTCACCAGCTGGACCGGAGAGGAGATTGACAACTGACCTTTGGGCATGCTAGAATAATATTGGGAATTCCTTTATAATTGAAAAAAAGGGCCAATGGGGAACAAGGTACTCAAGGGGAGTTTGTGAGGGTGTAGTGTTGTTGGTCTGTTCCATTTTACTGCACTTTCTGTAGTTGTTCAGCACTTGGCAGAAAGCATAATCACATTATAAGCTACACTTATATCTGATGGCTTCTGTGTGTAACTTTTTAAACCCTAACATGCACGCTGTAACACACACCTGACAAACACCTTGCAATGGAATTACTGATGGTATTGGGTCTGCTAGATTGCTAGGTGCCCTTCACCCATAATGGCATTATAAGCTACACTTTTATCTGATGGCTTCTGTGTGTAACTTTTTAAACCCTAACATGCACGCTGTAACACACACCTGACAAACACCTTGCAATGGAATTACTGATGGGATTGGGTCTGCTAGATCGCTAAGTGCCCTTCCCCCATAATGGCATTATAAGCTACACTTATATCTGATGGCTTCTGTGTGTAACTTTTTAAATCCTAACATGCACGCTGTAACACACACCTGACAAACACCTTGCAATGGAATTAATGATGGGATTGGGTCTGCTAGATTGCTAGGTGCATTTCCCCCATAATGGCATTATAAGCTACACTTATATCTGATGGCTTCTGTGTGTAACTTTTTAAACCCTAACATGCACGCTGTAACACACACCTGACAAACACCTTGCAATGGAATTAATGATGGGATTGGGTCTGCTAGATTGCTAGGTGCATTTCCCCCATAATGGCATTATAAGCTACACTTATATCTGATGGCTTCTGTATGTAACTTTTTAAACCCTAACATGCACGCTGTAACACACACCTGACAAACACCTTGCAATGGAATTACTGATGGGATTGGGTCTGCTAGATTGCTAGGTGCCCTTCCCCCATAATGGCATTATATGCTACACTTATATCTGATGGCTTGTGTGTGTAACTTTTTATACCCTAACATGCACGCTGTAACACACACCTGACAAACACCTTGCAATGGAATTACTGATGGGATTGGGTCTGCTAGATTGCTAGGTGCCCTTCCCCCATAATGGCATTATAAACTACACATATCTGATGGCTTCTGTGTGTAACTTTTTAAACCCTAACATGCACGCTGTAACACACACCTGACAAACACCTTGCAATGGAATTACTGATGGGACTGGGTCTGCCAGATTGCTAGGTGCCCTTCCCCCATAATGGCATTATAAGCTACACTTATATCTGATGGCTTCTGTGTGTAACTTTTTAAACCCTAACATGCACGTTGTAACATACACCTGACAAACACCTTGCAGTGGAATTACTGATGAGATTGGGTCTGCTAGATTGCTAGGTGCCCTTCCTCCATAATGGCATTATAAGCTACACTTATATCTGATGGCTTCTGTGTGTAACTTTTTAAATCCTAACATGCACGCTGTATCACACACCTGACAAACACCTTGGAATGGAATTACTGATGGGATTGGGTCTGCTAGATTGCTAGGTGCCCTTCCCCCATAATGGCATTATATGCTACACTTATATCTGATGGCTTGTGTGTGTAACGTTTTAAACCCTAACATGCACGCTGTAACATACACCTGACAAACACCTTGCAATGGAATTACTGATGGGATTGGGTCTGCTAGATTGCTAGATGCCCTTCCCCCATAATGGCATTATAAGCTACACGTATACCTGATGGCTTCTGTGTATAACTTTTTAAACCCTAACATGCACGCTGTAACACACACCTTGCAATGGAATTACTGAACGGATTGGGTCTGCTAGATTGCTAGGTGCCCTTCCCCCATAGTGAAATGAAGACAACACATTACACTTGGTATGCCTTCATGTTATGTATAAATATTTATATAAAATCATTACTTAAACTTGTATATGTACTGTACAACTGTGACGTTGCTCATTTAGATGTTTAGGTTTCAGATTTCATACCAATTAGAAAGTGAACACTAATGCAAAACCTGATAATCTTGTAAATTTCTAAGTTAATAAGAACAATATTTAAAATCTGTTCCTGCCCCAGTCCCTGATTTTGGGCCTTTATCCCTCCATTATGTTTAACTTTTTCCATATATCTTGTAACCAAAAATTTAAGAGGAATATCCCTTTGCCCTTTTATTTCCTAGTAAACCCCTGAGGATTACAGTCTGTCAAAAATGCCAGAAGTAGATGTTCCTTATTTCTTCTTTCCTAGAAAATGATTGTTGGTATAAAACCCATTGTTCCACTAAATAAATTAATTTTAGTAAAAGAAAAATGGCAATAGGGAAATATGACTAAGGGACTACTCTTTGCTTATTATTCTGACTTTGCAGGATTACAGTGATTTCTGCAGTAGCGTGTCACCTCACAGTAAGACGTTGTCCAGTTCGATTCTCAGCTAGAGCATCTTCTGTGTGGAGACATGCGTGAATGGGCGTACCTTCATTTGAAGGTTGTGCGTCAGGGCTGGCAACTCGGCACGTAAAGATCTACTGCCAATCATTAGGGGACCGGAGTTCCGCTGTGGCGACCCCTAACTGGGAAAAGCCGAAAGACACAACAACAACATGAAACAATTTGGAAGACTTTAATGTGTGGCTACTGTTTTCATGGAGCACAAATGAAATACAATATACAGCCACCATCCTTCAGTGATAACAGTTGGGTGAGTGTGGGCATTGTCTGTAGAAAGTAACTGACCTGCTTGTTTTTTTTCTCAGTTTTAACAGTCATTGTCCGGCTCTACTTTACTAGTGTGTATTTGCAGGATTAAGATGATTTGTGTGAACCAACTTGGAATACTTTTAATGTGTGGTACTGTCTGTGTGGAAGTTCACAGAGCTGGAATGCAGAACGCAACCATCGTTTTTATCACGGTCATCTAAAGTGCACACTGAGTTAGCTTAAACCTGTGGGGGGGGGGGGCTGCAGCTGTCCCTTGAAAGTAACTAACTTATTGTTCTTTGCTCACTATCTGGCTTTCAAGACTAGTTCATAGGTGTATACTAGGCTAATGGCCCTGGAGCCTTTACAAGCCTATCCCATAGCATTACCCTGGTATCATGCCACCCAACCTTACTTTCCAGTGCCTCTGTTGAGTAGAGCAACTGGAGTGATCCCCGGGGTGAATTTTCTATTTCCCATCCACTTGTCAAGATTTGTCTTGAAGGGGGCCAGTGAGGTGCTCTGTTTCACATGTATAGGAAGTGTGTTCCATAGCATGGGCAGTCTCTGAGTTATGAACCTGTCCCTCCAGCATGTTCTGTTGATTGTGGTAACGAGGTTGAGGTCTCTGGAGCATGTGGTGTGGAGGGATTGGGATTTCTTTAGATGTAGCATTTCTAACAGAGTTGTGTCAGACATGGCTTTTTAAGTCAAGCAGAAATTGCCTCTAAGTAGGCGATATGAGACAGAAAATAGTTGGAGTTTTTTTGAGTCTGTCCATATAGGACAAGATTTTAAGGCATAGGATCCTCTTTGTGAGGTAATTTTGTGGCCTCTCCAGTTGTTGCAGGTGTCTAGTGAGGTACATGCCAAATGGGGCATTGTACTTGATGGTTGGCCTAATGAGGGAAGAGAAGATGGAGACAATGACCTCTTTCTTCCTGGATGCAATACCCTTAGTAATGAGATGTGCCACATAGAAAGACTTTCTGACCACAGTGGTAATGTGGTAGTCAAAAGAGAGGTTGCTGTCAACCTGTGTTCCCAGATATCTTATAACACCTTCTACGTTCAGTGAACTACCATCAATGTGGTAATTCATGGGAGCCAGGTTTTTCCCAAAGGTGATGAGGACACACTTTTTGGCATTGAGCTTAAGGCCATGGATCTGACACCAGTCATTGGTCTCAGTGAGGCCTTTTTGTAGGATGTCAGCATCACTTGGGGAGTTAATAATAGCTCCCAACTTGCAATCATCTGCGGACTTTGTCAGCCAGAGTCCCTTTGTGTTGGCCTGGACTTCGGAGAAGTAAATACCAAACAGGAGAGGACCCAGGACTAAACCCTGTGGGACTCCACTCGCGACTGGTCAGCAGTCTGGCTTGGAGTCAGCTACTTTCATACTGTGGGTTCTATCGGTGAACCAGTTTGCAACCCACCTAGTAATATAGGGGTCGATGCTTAGCTTAGTGAGTTTTTCTATGATTCCTGAGTGGGGAATGGTATCAAAGGCCTTGGCCAGATCAAGGTAGGCTGTATGAATCACCTTGCCTTCATCCACAGCTCTGGTGACTGACTCAAAGAAGTTGACCAGGTTGAGCAGGCATGATCTAGACATCACAAAACCAAACTGTGTGGGATCCAGAGTTTGGAGATTCCCTATATCCTTGTTTATTAGGTCCATGATGATGCATTCCATGGCTTTGCATATCAGACTCGTCAGCCTGATGGGTAATAGTTCCCAGGGTCTGCAGTCACTCCTCCTTTGTGGAGAGGGATGACTGTAGCAGTGTGCCATTTGGTAGGGACAAAGCCTGAGGTGAGGCTGTGATTGAACAGGGCACACAGGTGAGGTGCCAGTTCACTCTGTAGTTCATGTAGAACACAGCCAGAAATGTTGTCAGGTCCCATAGAAGCTGCATTATTGGCCTTGGACAGTGCTGTTTTAACCTGTGTAGTAGTAATATTGGGTGCCTGGTAATCTGCTGGTTTTGTGATTGGTCTTTTGGTGGGGTAGAGAGGGGTAAAGTTGGCACTGAATTTGTCGGCCAATTTATTGGCAATATCTGTTGGCTCAGTATAGGAGGTACCATTGTGCAGTAGCTCAGAGTAAATCTGGGTATTACCATGGAGATTCTTTACATAACTATAGAAGGCCTTGTGGCTGTCTTTACTATCTGCTGCAATTCTGTTTTCATAGCTAGCTTTAGAGGATTTGATGAGGGATCTCAACTTTTTGTTGAGGCTGATAAGGGAGTTTTTCCCATCTTGGGACTTCACCTTATTCCACATCAGTTTCCTCCTTCTGTTGTAGAGTTTGTTTATGGCAGGGGACCACCAGATTGGCTTCTTTTGTTTTGGAGGAGAGCGTCTTGGTTCTACTGAGTATAGCAAGATCCATGCATTTGTGTACGTGTTCGTACAGTGTATTGGTATATGATTGTCATGCAACTATTCTCCATTTACATGGGTGCCATGAAGTTAGCCACCTCTGTTTTTAGAGCCCAAAGTTAGCTTTGGAGAAGTTTATCATGGTGGTTACCTTTGCGGGGGGTGGGGAGGGTGGGAGGGATGTGGATTTCCAAGGTGATTAGTTTGTGGTCGGATCTAACCAGGGAGGAGATGACTATTGGTGTAGAGCAACGGTCAACCATGTTAGTAATGACCAGGTCAAGGATATTGCTACCTCTTGTGGGGGTAAGAATGAGCTGGTCCAGGGCATTGGAATTAATGAATTCCAGGAAACGTTGGGCAAGTGTATTGGTACATGAGTAGTTTTCCCATTTAATGGAGGGGTAGTTGAAGTTGCCCAGTATGAGAGTGTTAGGTTGGACCCTAATATTCTCCAGGGTGCTTAGGAACGTGGAGTGTGAGTCTTGGGACATTGTTGGGGACCTATAGCAGACTGTGAGCTGAATCACTGTCTTACCCAATGTTAGCTGCATCTGCAGTATCTCTGATGCATTATGTTGGGCTACCAGTCTGGAGGTGTGCGCATTCTTTATGAATATGGAAACACCACCACCTTTGGAGTTTCAGTCCAAATTCTGGGGCCGAAAGGTGTGGAATGAGTTATAGCCTGATAGTGCAGGGGTGCTTTCTGCTGCTTTGAACCAGGTCTCTGTTACAGCACATACATCAATGTTCTCCATTTTAAGGACTGCTTCAAGCAAGTGCATTTTGAGATTTAGACTTCTAGCGTTGAGCAGCATGACCCTCATATTGCATTTGTTTGTAGCTGTTATGGTGGTAATTTGGTCTTTGAAACACTGCCTAAAAAAGGTACTATAGGAGTGGCAAGAACCTTGGCCAGTATCTGGAAGCCCAGGGATGACAGATGCAGGCCATCTCTGGCAAAGCATTGAAGTCTGTCAATCATGGCATCCCAGGCAGACAGATACTGGATCCCCTTAGAATGACACCAGAAACTTAGCCAATTGTTGCAATCAATCATTTTCTGCTTATACTGTGGTATCATTTTGGGTGATGATAGGATGCTGCTCAGGGCTAGGGTCATACCCACCTGGGCTACATGATCCGAGAGCTCCTCCATGTCTTTTTTTAAGTAGTCCAGGGAGGTACGTCTCAAGTCATTCACACCCACATGTACAATGACAGAGCCATATTTGTACCTGTTGTTAAGAGACCTGAGTGCAAGCATTATGTGGTGGATTCTGGCACCTGACAGGCAGCTGATTGTTACGTTCTCCTTATTCAACCTAGTGAGTGGGACATCAGCGTGCCTCACTATCAAGTCACCTATGACTAGTGTGTTGGGCATGCTGTTTTGCCTCAGGGGCTTTGGTTGAGTGGCACACTGTTTAGGAGAGTTATGTGTATCGAGATTAGTGTTGTGTTGTGGTGGTCAAGTGCATTTCTGCCTTGGAGGTCACTGCTGTTTGGGTAGATTTTTATTGAGAACCTCCTTGAAGGTGGATGTGTGGTTTGTGTTTTTATGTGAAGGCAGTGCTGGTGTGTGTTCTGGAGAGCTATGTGTTCCATGTAGTGTGGTGCATGTGTTGACCTTCTCCTCTTGACCAGCTATTCTGGTCTTGGCTGGAGAGTGCGTGGCTTCCAGTTTGGATATATAAGTTCATCTCTTGCAAGTCTGAGTGTTTGGAGGTAAAAGGAGAGGGATGTCAGTGTAAATGAGGCAGTTGCTACATTGCCTCAGGATGCCCAAGTTCACCAGGTTAATAGGAGAAAGCACAGGGAACTGACATTTAGACATGCCTGGAGGGGTGGTCATTAATAATAAGTACTGGAGCTGTTTCCTTGTAGAACATTTAGTGCTGGTAGCACTTTTGTGTGCTACAATAATTGCTACAAGAAGGCTGGTAAAGTGCTAGACTGTTGTTGTTGTGTCTTTCGGCTTTTCCCAGTTAGGGGCCGCCACAGCGGAACTCCGGTCCGCTAATGATTGGCAGTTGATTTTTACGTGCTGAGTTGCCAGCCCTAATGCACAACCTTCAACGAAGGTACGCCCATTCACGCATGTCTCCACGCAGAAGACGCTCTAGCTGAGAGTCGAACTGGTCAGCGTCTTATTGTGAGGCGACAACACTACCATGGCACCACCAGACTAATAAGCTATAAAAGTGCAGGAGAGGAGAGAACTAGCAGATCTAAGGGAAAAAAGCAGACTTTGGCACCACTCAGAAGCTTACAAACAGTCCTGGATATAGCAAATCTGTATCTGGACTAGACTAGTTACAAGAAAGGTGGGAAAACTGCCCAAATGGCCAATAAACTACAATTTTTGGGCCAGAAACTACTCCTCTTGTGGTAGATAGGCTATCTAGTGCTTACCACTCCCACTGATAAGCTAGAAGGCTTTCCTCCAACACAGAAAGGCTTGGGGTGGCTCAGAAGCTTACAACAGTCCTGCATACAGCAAATCTATATCTGGAGTAGACTAATTACAGGAAAAGTGGGAAACAAGCTTAAACATGGGCTTTTAAATTAGAAAGTTGAAAGAGATGGAAAAACTGCCTAAACGGCCTATAAACTACAATTTCGGGACCAGAAACCACTTCTCTTGTGGTAGATAGGCTACCTAGTGCTTACCATTTCCACTGATAAGCTAGAAGGTTTCCCTCCAACACAGAAAGACTTGAGGGGCTCAGAAGCTTACAAACAGTCCTGGCTACAGCAAATCTGTATCTGGACTAGACTAGTTACAGGAAAGACATAGAAACAAGCTTAGAATTCTTTTTACCAAAAAGCAGCTAAAACAGCACTAAAAGCAATTCAAGTGCAGTGCAAACTAACACACTTGAGTGTGTAGCAGTATTAAAGCAAATACAGTTTAAATAAATGCAATTTATTCAAACTGTATTCTGTACCGAATTCAGTTATTGTTTTTTTCAACTCTGAACAGCTAAAAGTGCCAAAAATATACTTAGCAGCTGAGAAGCACACTCAGAACACAAGGAGATTCTAGCAAAGTTTTTTTTTTTTTTTAGTAAAGTGAAAAGGGAGAAAGGAGAAATAAATTCAAGGTTAAGAACCTAAGTGGGTTGGCCTTCTCAAATGTTCTCTCTGTATTAGGCAGAATGTCCCAGATCAAATTTACAGTAGTTGCAGGCAACTGCAAAGCCCCCAAGTATAAGAACAAGACACCAGCAGGGAGTGTGGGGAAGGGTTGAGAACTATTACAGCTACTGGCTACTCTATTTTATGCAGAAAACACTACAGAAATGTTTATCACAGCAGAAAAACAACAGTGAGCCACTAAATGAAAGTTTTAAACAGATATAGGAGCAATGAGATTCTAGAGAATGTTTTTAACTGCAAACAAATCAGTTATATGATGCACTCCTTGGCAGGAAATCAGAACAAACAAACAGATGTTTAACAAATGGAGAAAATTGCCAGTTAATACCTTACACACAGTGAAACTAGCTGTGTAATAGTGTGTAATAGTGTGAAATAAGATGGATTTCTTAGCTGGATATGCACAAATAAAGCAGACATAATTTCTTGGGCTGTCAGTAGAGGAAAATGACTAGCTGTTACCTGCTCATTATTCTGACTTTGCATAAATTATGTGAAATGTGAGCATTAATATGGTATATTTTAATTTATGGCAACTGTTTGTGTGTTGCAAACCACAATACATGGCCATCCTCTTCTATACACTCAGATGTTTGAATTGTACACAACAGTGTCTAGAACTGCTCTGTGGGAGTGGGACTGTCTGGATAAAAGTAACTGACTCTCTTGTGATTTGCTCAGTTCACATCATCTTTCAAAAACTCAGGCATAAAATGCTTTGCAGAACATCCAGATCTTTAGAGTTTCTGGGGAGTATGGTACTTTTCACACTCCAAGGAGAACCCAGTGGATTTTGACACAGGCTTAGTAGTGTTTTTTGTCCTAAGCTCCACCTAGTCTAAAATTGGCCCTTCTCAGATGTGCACAGGATGTCATTGTAGTTTACATTGATGAGATGGGAACAGTGCCATTATGTCTGCACAGGTCAGTGTAACTTGTGATGAGCTGGGGGCAGTGTGGTCACTATTTAAGTTTCCTCACAAACTTTAGAGGTGTGCACAGAGAGGTATTACAAATGTCAGAGGTGTGCACAGACAGGTACTACAGCTTGTATAGCAGCAGTGTGCTGTCTAGGAGTAACAAGTTGGAAGCATTACTCTGATTATTTTTTTCACTTTCTCACAAATATCAGATGCATATACAGGTCTACATACATATATCTTTTCTGGACATGTAAGGAGGTTTGCTGTTTATATGTCTGACAGCAACAGTTTGAAATATGTAATGTTATATTTCTTTTTTCAGTTTCATCCTAGTATGACTGACAAATACTTAGACTGTTGGTGTCTCTTGGGGGGTAGGGGTGAGGAGACCCTCTGTGTATAAATATATATATATATATATATATGACAACAGCAACTTGAAATACATACAACTCTGGCCATTTGTGCCTTCACCTTCATCCCTGTCTAACACCAGAGGGGGATGTACAGAAGATGACTGTTTGTTTTGGGGGAGGGGGTAAAGAGGCAGGTACTATTCTCATATATTATCTTCTCAGTTTATTGTGAATTACAATTTGTCAGTTTTGAATGTTAAGCCATGTATACAGCTTATTTTTTCATTGAAATAATAAAAAAGATAAAATAAAATTGAATTTCTTCCTTTGCAATTTTTGTTCAGGCCAGCATTGAATCAAAAAGTTGGAAAAAAGCTCCAAAATGCACCTCAGAGCATCTAAAACCATGATGGCTTCTGGTGGCATATTGGCTCCCAGACCCCTGGTTTAATTAAATTATTTCCTCCAAGTATACTCTTGGTCACTTAGTGCCAGCTGAAAGGATGCAAAAAATAGCAAAGTTAAAGAATCATACTGAAATTCTTTCTTTAATTATGATTTTTGTTCAGGCCATCATTTGAATAAAAGGTTGCAAAAATGGTCTAAAATATACCTGCAGCATCTATAACCTCCACAATATCTAGCGGCCTTGTGGCCCCCAGAAACACAGCTTAATTCAGTTATTTCCTATGCATTTATTATAGCACTGTCTGGCCAGTAAGGGTCTGTTGAAAGGATGCAGGAAAAAGCAAAGCTGAAGAGTGACACTGAATTTCATGAAGCAGTTCGTTAACAGCTCCAGAGCCTTAAATGCCAGGCAACTTTAATTCACTTAAAAGGTTAACAGAACTACAAGATGTGTTGCTTGAACATGCATTTCGGAACAAAGAGAACTATGAAACTCTAATGACTGATTTACCAAATAATAAGAACCTAAGGGCGGTCTGGCACTTGGTGTGGAGGAGTAAGGCTCCAAACGCTTAATGAGCTTCCTCAAAGGTACAGAGTCTGATTCGTTCTATTTGTAACTATGTGAACTTAACCTGAAACCCCTAAGTAGGGTATCTCACACACACACACACACACACACACACACACACACACACACACACACACACACACACACACACACACACACACACACAGCACACATACAAGTACAGCAAATACACACACGGGAACACACACACACTCACAAAGACATCAAACACTTACTTCCTCCTGACTGCTGATTAAAAAATGTATTAAATGACAACTTCTAACTTCTGTTGCTCTGAGTAGTTCTGACTGCGTAAAATGCATTAAAATACATCTCAGACGCCTTTCTAAAGACCCTTACTCATAATCAGGAGGGCAAGTGACATTTAGTATTCTAGTGACTGGGGCACTTGGGGGGCACATACATTCACAGGTGTGGGGGCATGTGCTCCAGTGTTCCCTCCTCTAGCACCTCCAATGGTTAGGATGTGTTGAAGGAATACAGGTAGAAGAAAACAAAACAGTAAACAAACTGTGAGGAAAGGAAGGAGCAAGTAACTCAGATACTATAGATAGCCCTGAATGGAGGGGGGGGGGTGCTATAAGTAAGGCAGTAGTGTATAGCAGGGGGTCATAGAGCCAGTACACCTAAGACTGACCTCAGTCCACATACACATGATCATACAGTTGCACTGACAGAATCTGCCATCGCTTGCTTGAGTGGCTATGCCCACATCTTTTCTAGCACTGGGTCCCTACATCATGTTGGATCTCCGGTCTCCAGCCAAGGTACTGTCATTACAACAGTGGTGCAAGCCAGGCAGGACCCACCATCCCTCCCTGTGCTCCCTGCTTACACTGTCAAGTCCCAAACCATTAGTCATACTTGGGCTGCATGGACTATCGATAGGGCTTTATCCTGCTACATCACTAGTAGAGGCAAGATTACCTTTATTTTGATTAATTTGTCTTCCTGGTCACTTGCAAGCACTGTTTATAAAAGAAGGCTATAGAGTATAGTGTAGTAGGACAACGCCATTACTGCTAGTGACCATCATCCTGTCTCACTGCGTTTGTTTCACTTATTTACCGTTTATCTACTTATGTGACTTTGAGCATATGTTACATAATCAGCTCAGTACGTCAGGGTCATATCTGAAAAGAGACACATGTTCTTACTGGGACTTAACAAGATTGCAAATTTAAAAATATGTTGAAAACTATAAACTTCATAAAGTCATTTTAAATGGTAATAAAATGCAGCTGAAAACGTTTATATGAGATCAAACTACACATGCTTTTACAAACATCTGGAATGCATCTTAAGGGTTTTAATTTTTTAATCGCTCTCTCTCTCTCTCTCACTCTCTCCATCTTGTCTGCCTGTTTCTCTCCCTCTCCCTCACACACACACACACACACACACACACACACACACACACACACACACACACACACACAAAATATCCTTTTCTTTCATTTTCATTTAGGTTTATTGTGTCTAAATTTAACTGTTCTTTCTCCCTGTTTCCCAACATTGACAGCATGCAATGTTAGTCATGGAATATTTGCCGTGAAACACAGCTTCAAAATTCTACGTTTTGCTGGTTAGAATGTTGCTGTTTACAAAAGTCTACAGCATCCTGTACAAACCATGTAATTGGGCACTCTAAATGGGCCATAGGTGTGAGTGTGTGTGTGTGTGTGTGTGTGTGTGTGTGTGTGTGTGTGTGTGTGTGTGTGTGCGCGCGAGTGAGTGGTACGGGTGAACTACCATGGCATGGCTAGCCACCCAGTGGTGCAAACCTTGGCTCGAGATGATTGTCACTGTTGAAGTGACACCCCGACCCCATGTGCAAAAATGGGGAAAGGGGTTGAGGATGGATGGATGTGTAATTGAGAACTTGAAACTCTTCGCCCTTAGGATGACCAGGAAGGATCAAACTGCATCAAAACTCCAACCCGCATGCCAAATATTATTGGCATCATACCATGAAAATTAATTTGACTTTTACTTGTTTGTTTCAGAGTCATGCCAAGTGCTGAGAGTGCAGATTTGTGCAGTGTTTAGTACTTTCATGACTCAGATGGCAAGCAGATTTCAAAGCTATACTATCTGTCACCCCTGGCAAGTATTTTTGGTGCCTTTTCTCATGCAGGATATGCACGTGCATATATCAAACCAGTTGGTTGGTAGATTCTGAAAGTTTATTGGTGCTAAAATTCTTTAGTGGTTGCTTGAATGGGTTTTCAATGTGACCATAAAATTGTTGCAAATTACTTCTTTTTCAACATAGGTATGAAAAGTATAAAGAATACAAAATGCATGACAGGTTGGTATACATAGAACCTACTTTCATGTCTAATACACACACCTCACAACCTTGTAGCACAAGAAATCTAGACAAAGCCTAAAATAATGGGGGGACAAAGCCCCAAAAATAGGGCTAGATTTGAAATAGTTCTCTTATATGCTTAGAAAGTTGCTAGAATAACACTATTTATGTTAACATGCATTTTCTGAAGGATATAAAGTCTAAAACTCAAACAGCTGTCATTCTTTAGTGCCTTCAATCATCAGTGATTTGCCAGAAAACCATACATTTTAGGAAGAGCAGCCCAAAAATGTGGACATTTTGCAAAAATCTGGACAGTTGAGAGGTATGAAATACATGAAGGCGGTAAGGTTTTAATAATGCAAGTTTTGTTACTATAGGAGAATTAGTTTGCATGTGTGTGTACGTTACTTCTTGGAGTTACAAGCTGATTTATTTAAAGATGGAACATTTACAACCATTCAGCAATATTCATGATTATGTAAGCTTAGAGGAAGAAATACAGTCTTACTGTTCAAGTTTGATTTTCCTTGAATCTTTTTAACACACACTGTGACCAAGACTACACTGTAATAAATTTAGTGGAAGTAACTGCATTAAGGTGAAGGTCTTTGGACCTAAGTCCCCAGAAGCCATAGGGGTTCTAGATGCTTTGAGGTGCATTTTATAGATTTTTAAACAACCTTTTCATTTAATGATGGCCTAAACAATAACTATGATTAAGAAAAGAAATTCAGTCTTGCTCTATAACTTTGGTTTTCCCTGAATCCTTTCAATGCACCCTAGCTGGCTAATTCTTAGGGCCACAAAACACCAGACGTCATGGGATTATATATGATCAGAGATGCATTTTAGAGCTTTTTTTTTTGCAACTTTTTGATTCAATGATGGCCTAAACAAAAATCATAGACAAGGAAAAAAGAAATAAATCATTCTTTTTATTTCAAGGAAGAAATAAGTTGTATCCAAAGCTTAATGCTCAAAGTTAACCAAATAGCAGTACACAATAAACACAGAATACAAATGTTTGTAATGATACATAAATCATATTGGAAATAGGACATGCCTCCCTATGCCAACCTAAAGAAGGTGGTCACTTTCTGTGTATCCCTGTCTGGGACAGAAATTAAGGGACACATGGCCACAAACATATATTTCAAGTTTATCTGCAAAAGACAGCCATCTTCTGTGTACCTCTCTGATATTAGACTCAGACAAAGCTAAGAAAAAAAAAACAAATAGAACATATTTGCTGTCAGACATTTATAAACAGAATGCTTCTTTACCATCTCCCAAAAGATAGCCACCTATATATGTATCCGATGTTTGATTGTGAGGAAAATGAAAAATCAAAAGTCACAAAAATGTTTCCAATTTGCTTTTAGACAGTACACTGTTCTCATACGAGATTAATGATCCTCTGTGCACATCTCTGAAGTTTGTGAGGAAAAGTAAATAAATAATGTCCCAGCCCTACACAAGGCAACGATCTCTGAGGTTTTTGGGGAAAGTTAAAGAAATAATGACATCATCACCAGCTCCCTACACAAGCTAGAGTGACTTTCTTTGTACACCTCCAAGAAGGGGTGGTTTTAGACCAGGTGGGTTTCAGCACACAGGCCACTTCTAAACCCATGTCAAACTCCACGTATACAGTCTTGGTATGTAAGGACCCCCAGTCCCACAGAAGCTGTGAAGTTCTGGGTGTTCTGTGATGCATTTTATCACCCCCCCCCTTTTCTTTTTGAGAAATGACTGCAAACAATATCATCACATCCATCATCGCATGCAAAAACAACTGTGGGGAATCACTAATTGCCCATGAAATAGCTAAAATATGGAACAACCTTCCCCCTGACCTCAGACTACAAAATTCCACACCCTCCTTCAAGAGCCTACTTAAAACATACCTCTTTACCAACTGTCTATGCAATTGTAATGGACCCCCCTGAAGCCTCATCCACTCACTGTTTCTACTCCCCATTTTTCCTGGTCAACACAAACCACACTCTAACTAATACCCCTACATGTGTGAAATAACCTAAATATAAGTATATGTTGTGTGTGTGTGTGTGTGTGTGTGTGTGTGTGTGTGTGTGTGTGTGTGTGTGTGTGTGTGTGTGTGTGTGTGTGTGTATATATATATATATATATATATATATATATATATATAGATAGATAGATATGAATTTACTTGTATAATTGCTTGAAGCTTTTGGAAACATAAACATTTTGTATAATCTTATTCAGTTGTGAAATATCTTGCAATGCTCTACCAAGTTCTTATCAACTCACATTGTATATATTGTACATTTGTATTTTCAACCAAAAGGGTAATATCATCTTATTGTATACTAACTGCTGTAAAGTCTACAGTTTGTATGTTACTACTCTCTAATGTTCTTTTTTGTAAATTTTTCTTCTCTCTACAAACTTATGGAGCTTTTCTCCCCAGGACTCTGCTGAAAATGGACACATGTTGTCCAATCGGACTATCCTGGAAAACAAAAGTTAAATAAATAAAATAAAATAAAATAAATAAAACATCCATTTTCACCTTCAAATTTGTGTCCACATTCTATTTAAAGCAAACAATCAAACAAACTCAAATTATGCTCTACGTCAGCTGATGTCCTTCCAAGCAATTACCTTAAAATAGCAGTTGAAAGCATTGCTTATACTGTCTCAGTCAGGTCAGGTCACTCCAGGAATCCTACTTTCTCTTTCTTGGGAAAAATATTATCACTCTACACAAAGAAGAAATTTCAACAGACATCACTAACTTTAGACTTATAGTAATCTTGTCACCTCTCTCCAAAGTACTTGAAAAATGTATTCAGAAACAATTGCTAAACTATCCCCTGCGGGAAGCACTCCTATCCCCTATACAACATGGCTTCCATACCTCCACCTCTAACCTTTATAGATACTGTCAATAAAGCTAGAGATAATAGCAAACTAGTATCCTCCTTATTTATAGACTTGTCTAAAGCCTTTGACACAGTTTGTCACACCAAGCTTCTTTAAATGTCCTCACTAACACTATTTTAGCCCACCCTTCTGTGGCTCAAAATCTGCTTGTCCAATAGGTATCAGTCAGTAAAATGGCCCTCCACCTTTTCTCCATTCCTCCCAGTCACCACCATTGTACCACACGGCTCTGTCCTTTGTCCCCTCCTCTTTACCATTCGCACCATCACCCTCCAGACATCCATACAACAGGTCTCTGTAATACAATACACAGATGACTCCACACTCATATGCACATCAGACAACCTGACACATCACCAAAAAAATTACCCATGAAGATTTAAAAGCCACTGCAAAGTGGCTTTATAACTCACAACTCACGTAAGAAAAATATTCAAATCCTCTCTCTTAATAACACAACTATTGAAGTCACTTCTCCTAGCAAATTATTAGGGATGATAGTGGATGATAATCTTAAATTTGAGCTGCATATACAAACTTGCATAAAAAAATTCACCAAAACTAGGGGTGCTTTATAGAGTTAAAAATGTTCTCTAGCAGAACAGCTCTTGAACAGCTCTCAACTGGTCAGCGAACCCCCCAGCCGAGATTTTACCTCTTACTTATCAACATCAGACCCCACAGATCCCATTTTTTTATAGACCTCCTACTGTAAACCACATGAGCTAGACCCCCTTAAGTTTCAGTTCTCATGTAACACAATCTCAGTTTACAATATGGTGTTAAGGGGGAAGGGGGGACTTGGTAAAGGAATGAGTTTAATGCTTTTATTGCTCTTAACAGAGCCACCCTCTGTTTGCACTCCCTTGCTCCAAATAATCTGATTATATATAAATTAATGAGTGTCTTTAATGCTTCTCATTACACTCAGCTAGGATTGCTTGTTTGTGTGTTTCAATAAGAGATATGATATTTTTAACTCAATTGTGAACTATCTACTAGACTACCTACTATTTTATTATTTTGTAGTATGCATTTTAAAGTTTGAATTTTATTAGTGAGCTAGGTGCATAACATATTTCAAGGAGTGAACTTCACGCCCTCCGCACTGTGAAGTTTCTGCTTGGTTTGTTTTTGACCCAGTATAGGTTGCATACTCAAGTTTTCTGTGACTTCAACGGAGTTTTCTCTTTCTTGCTGTTTTTGACTAGGTTACAATCCTTCCATAAATACTAAATTTTATTACATTTAAAGCATTTCAACTCATATTTTTTTGCATCATGAGCCATTTCCACACCAATACATTTCCTCTTGTCACAGTTACTTATAAAATGATTGTCTAGTCCAAGAAAAAAAAACATGTTTCAGGTTGCCCCCGATATTTTACAACACCCCTGTTACCTTCTACATTTATCATACCAGCGGTATGAACATTTTTTTCTTTTTCCATTTTCAGTGCAATATGAGAGTCCTATCCACCAGTCCATAATACTCTGTCATCATACACTTTACTAATGTCCATTACTTCTTTACAAAGAAAAAATCTGCTCATCCTAGAGAACATTCTGTCCTGGTTTTCCCATACTATTCCATATTTAACCCTAATCTTAGGAGATGTCAACAGTGATTGGTCCACAATTACTACTGACTCTTCTCAACATAGCATCAACCCAACCTACATGGTTTCCATCAATTAATCTCAGCACCCACCCATCTCCACAAAAACTCTTCATTCACCTCCATAATTGACTGGATCCTAACCAATTCCCCCCAGCACTACCATAACCCTACCACTTTACCTGACTCCCTCAGTGACCATTTCCCTACCGCTGTCCTAAGACACACTACCCAAAATCACAAACCTCACCTTTTTAGAGATTGTCGTAAATTATCCAGTTTTAACATCTCCCAATTTAACTCTATTCTTTCCAGTATAGACTGGTCTGTCCTTAGACAAGTCCCTCTGAATGAGGCTGTAAGTATGTTCAACATCATCTTCCTAAATACATTGGACTCCCTAGCCCCCTCCAGAAAAATCAGAATAAAATCTAACTAAGCCCCATGGCTTTTTAAGGAAACCAGAACCCTTATGCAAAAAAGGGACAGTGTCTGGAAAGTCTGGAATACAACTAAACAACTACCCTTCTACTCAAATATAGACAACTAAGGAACCTTCCTAAGAAGCAATGTACAAATGACAAAAAGGCCTACTACAACACTGCCCAGTTCAACAACAAATCTAACCCTCGAAAGTAATGGTCTGCACTCAGCAAAATTATTTCTCCAGGTTGACCCACAAAACCCTCCCCTTACCCTAATACATCCCCAGATGAAACAGCTACCCTTCATTGAAACCATCCAAAAACTCATTCCCTCAAACTCTAGCACCACTGCTGCATCTACCCCTCCTAACCCTCCAAACCAAACTCTCTTTTCCTTTGACCCTGTTCCTGCGTCTTATATCAAATCTCTTCTTCTTAAACTCAAACCCTGCTCTCCCTCTACCGACAATCTACCTCCTACCTTCCTGAAACTTGCTGCTGAATCTATTGCCTGTCCTATATCTATACTAATCAACAGATCTATTTTAGAATCCACCGTGCCTACCCTGTGGAAATCCTTCATCACTATTCCATTACACAAAGGTGGTAACTCCACAGACCCTGCCAGCTACTGACCTATTGCCATTCTGTCCCCCCTCTCTAAGATGTTTGAAAAATGCATTCACTCTCAGCTTCTTAACCACCTCCTCCAGCATAACCTTCTCACGCCCACTCAGCATGGCTTCCGTCCCAACCACAGCACAACCACTGCCCTGCTCTCCTTCACTCATACCATAGCTGAAGCCCTCGACAACAACAAACTCATATCCTGCCTCTTCCTTGACCTCTCCAAAGATTTCGATACAGTCCCTCATCCTATATTGTTATCTAAACTTGCTAATCTTAATCTATCTTCTTCATCCCTGGCCTGGGTCAGTCGTTACCTATCCTGTCGGCAGCGATCTGCCAAATGGCCGTCATCCTTTTCACCATTCCTTCCTGTCCAGACTGGGGTACCCCAAGGCTCCATCTTGGGTCCTCTTCTATTTAATGTCTTTACCAATGATCTCTACACATCCTGCAAACAATCTTCTCTCATCCAATATGCTGATGACTCTACACTTATCTCTGTCTCTAACAATATGGCCGAGCTCCGTACCCTAACCCAGAATGCCTTTCTATCCACTGAAAAATGTCTGTCTGAAAATGTACTTATCCTTAACCCCAAAAAGACCAAACTCTTACTCTTCCTCCCCTGATCCCTTACTAACCACAAATCTACCTTTTCTATTAAATCTTCTAACAACACAATTATCCAACCCGATACCCACACAAAACTCCTTGGAGTCATAATTGATGATGAACTGAAATTTAACCTGCACTTACTCCAATGTATAAAAAAAACACACCAGAAATGGGGCTACTGTATCGTAATAAAAAAATTCTAATCCACATTGCTAGACACACTGGCACAAGCATTCCTCCTTCCCTCCCTCCTATATGCCACCCCAGTGCTCACTAACATCCAAACTATAACCCTAAACAAACTCCAACAAACTTACCACAAAATTGCTAAATTTATCACAAACTCTCCTTACAATGCTCATTACTGTACTGCTTTAAACTCTCTCCAATGGCTTGAGCTCCCTCAATGACTCCTACTATCTTAGTTTCAAATGCTGCACAACATGCTTTACAAACCTTCATCCTGTCCATCTCTTTCACCCTTTATCTCCACCTATACTCCACCTCAGACCCTCCGTACCTCTAACCAGCAACTACTTGACATCTACCAACCTAAGAAAATATATATAAAATATCTGGCAACATTCTGAAATGCAGCAGGTAGTATAATCAGCTGCAATCACACAGGCTCTATCAGTTCACTCTTTAGGTCAAGAAACAAACCACAACTTGTGTTTTGTTTTCCAATCATCTCAGTGGAATAGCTGGTAAGTGTCCTGACATCAGTGGATCCAGTAGTTGATTAGTCCCTGGTGTGGAATAGCTAGGGAGTGTCCTGACATTGATGGATCCAGCAGCTGATTTTTTTATGTCACACTGATAAAACATCCAGGGCTTGGTTAGAAGTGAGACGTTAGAACCTCATGATAAGTCTTAGTCTTTTGGTTTGTGGTTCAGCTTTGTATAAGAATGTTTGACTGGGTTGTGCATTCTGGTCAGTTTTAGGGAACATTTATAAAGAACTGCTATATGTTAGTCTTGTGGTGGGTAGTCATACAATCAGAGGAGGTTACTAGGCTAATGACCATCAGGCCCTTATAGCCAAGCCAAGTTTTATCCTTATTTCCACAATCAGCACCTATCACCCCTGTCATGTTTGGGAGCACCTGTGTCCCTCTATACTTGTTACAGGGAACTGTTTACATCGAGTTTTAGTTCTATGTTCAGCTCTGCTCACTGAAGAAGGGATTGGAACTAATCTCTCTTCTTTTTTTTTTTAAACATCTTTATAAGTTTTAACATATAACCAAATGAACTTGATAATTTATGCATATAAGGTAATCTCTCTCCTTAACGATGAACAAAAGTAAAGTGAGGCTCTCATAATCTAAAATTATTTGATATACTGAATGATCGCAGGGACCTATTGATATGAATTTCCAGTGCAGAAATCAGTCTATTAAAACTAACTTATTCCAAGGTCATGTAAGATTTCTACACTGCAATATATATTAGCAGTTTAAAGCAAATTACTTAATATTAGGAATAGATATCTCTTAGTTGTACAATGAGAGAGTATGAAACATTTTAACAGGCATTACATTTGAAATTCTGCTGCAAAATGTCATGTCAGGTGCAGTTGATACATTTAGGGAAGGTTGACTCATCGTACTGTACTGCGTGTCACATTATTTGCCCCAGACTGAATAACTGAGACTCTTGCATTAGAAATAGCATCTAGAAACTTCTCATCTTTGGTGACATAGAATTCAGTCTATAATGTTAACCTATATTTTTTTCAGTGGATCCATTAGTCTTACATTTATAATAACGTGTTTTCTCAAAGCACTTAATGTGATAACAAATGAAACAAATCAATTTTGGTTATACATTAGACATATTTGACTTGTTGTCTTATTACAGAATTTTTTAAATGACAAAGTGACACTGCATTTAACCTGTTTAGGTACTTTTAGTGTACGGCACTGACCTTTGGCCAATAAAGGTCATTGACACTGTATCTGTTATTGTGGCAAATATACAAATATAATAGTGTAGGTACAGTTTAATTTTGCTTCTCTGGCACACAGATGTTTTTGATCAGTGCATCATTACAAAGGCTGTAGTTATGTATTCTTTTTGACATGTTAACATACTAATTACAATTAGAATGACTAGAACAGCAGTGTTACAGACAAAAAGTCACATGGATAGAAATGTTTATGTTTACAATCTAGTTGCAGAAATTTAGTACAGATTTCATTTTATGTGGTTATTATAATAATTTAGTTTAGTAATTTGTCAGATGCAAATATATGTTAAGAACAACAAAACAATGTCAGTTTTGCCCTCTGTGATTTGGAGGACAGTCATCATTTAGATGACTAAGTATACGACATGACAACCAGTTCAATAAACAGTTATGACATGGCAGTAGAAATGTATATATATAGTAGGCCATGTAGGACACAAATGAAAGTTTTGAGCTTTTTTTATGATTATGATGATGCAATGACAACCAGAAAATTGTAAGCTTTACTGATTTATTTTCTCTTTGCAGTTCTCATTTTAAATGTGAAATGTCAGATCAGCCTTTTTCCCTGGTTAGCACAAGTGCAAAGTCTGGTACAATGTCAGATGCCTGAAATAAGGTGGACTCATGCAGAATGAGGCATGCTGTATTATTATATCGACAGGTACAATGTCATTTGCCCAAAATAAGCTGGAGTCAGGTGCAGAAAGAGGAATGCTGTATTATTGTACTTACAACTTCTGGTTAAAACTCTGATGAACTTGCTCCACAGGAGATAACACATTTCATAATTACACAGAAAGATTACTTGATATAGCAGGTACTCTAATTTTCTGGCATGTCTGGCATTTTCTGGCATCAACTCAGCCTAGCTTGTCTAATTCTGTACTACCCCGAAAAAAACCCTGACCTGACTGGCATGCTGAAATTCTACAATTCAAATAGACAACTTCAGATCTCCAACAAAGCCTTAATCGAAACCATCACATGCAAAAACAACTCTGGGGAATCACTAATTGCCCATGAAATAGCAAAAATATGGAACAACCTTCCCCCTGACCTCAGACTACAAAACTCCACACCCTCCTTCAAAAGCCTGCTTAAAACATACCTCTTCACCAACCATCTATGCAACTGTAATTGAGACCCTGAAGCCCTATCCACTCACTGTTTCTACACCCTATCTGTCCTGGACAACACAAACAGCACACTCTAACTATACCTATCCATGTGTGAGCAATAGCCTATATATGAGTGTATGTACATGAGTACATATGTACATATATATGCTCTTACATGTATATTTGCTTGAATGTATATATGGAAACTTAAAGATTTATGTACTCTTACTCAGTTGTGAAATATCTTGTAATGCTGTACCAGGTTCTTATCTACTCTCATTATATATTTTGTACACTTGTATTTTAAACCAAAAGGGGTAATATCCTCTTATTGTATACTAACTGCTGTAAAGTCTACGATCTGTATGCTACTACTCTGTAATGTCGCTTTTGTAAATTTTTCTTCTCTCTGTAAACTTATGGAGTTTTTCTTCCCATGACTCCGCTGAAAACCGACACTTGTTGTCTAGTCAGACTATCCTGGCAAACAAATGTTAAATAAATAAATAGTAAATAAATAAATAAATAAATATGTATTTAAGTCACTTTTTAGTTTGCGTTGACTCACATTTAAGCCATGAAGTTATTAATTTAATTTGTAGGTTGCATATTTGTAAACAGAGACACATTACTATAAGACATTTTATCATGCATATGTGTATATATATATATATATATATATATATATATATATATATATATAGAGAGAGAGAGAGAGAGAGATATGGGTCTACGTTGTTTAAATGAAAGCACATTTAAATGAATGTTACTTACCCAAGCTCATTCCCCTGAAATGCCACTACAACAAATGCACAGAGTGCTGAATTCCTTTCCCTGTGAAAGGAACCACTTGGTTACCATGTTAGTACAGAGAAACAAAGCCAAACTAAACCCACCAAAGTGGGGGGCTTTGCCCCCCATGCCCCCTACTTAAATACACCAACTCCAAGAGCACACCAAACTGAAGAGAGGGCAAAGTTCACCATGATAGCCAAGTGGTTCTTTTCACAGGGAAAGGAATTTGGCAGTCTGTGCATTTGTTGTAATGGCATTTTGGAGGAATGAGCTTGGGTAAGTAACGTTCGTTTAAATGTGCTTTAGTTTAAACAAAGTAGACCCGTGTGTGTGTGTGTGTGTGTGTGTGTGTGTGTGTGTGTGTGTGTGTGTGTGTGTGTGTGTGTGTGTGTGTATATATATATATATATATATATATAAATCACTTGTCTCTTGATCTTGCACTCTTTAAAGTTAAAGTGAATTTCTGAAATAAATAACAAACATTTTGACGGCTAATACTTAAAACAAAATGTAGAAATAGAAAAGGGAACCCATTA
Source organism: Protopterus annectens (assembly GCF_019279795.1). Lineage (NCBI taxonomy): Eukaryota > Metazoa > Chordata > Ceratodontiformes > Protopteridae > Protopterus > Protopterus annectens. Next base: position 727,048,056 of record NC_056751.1, read on the forward strand.
AGACTTGTTAACCTTTGACAGAAATAAAACCCCAGAAGTCTAAAACCATTTTAATTTTTTGATTTTTTCCTGGGTTAACACTTAGATGAAACATGCAAACCCATCAGTTACTATTTTCTCATTCATATATATATATATATATATATATATATGTATATATATATATATATATATATATATATATATATATATATATATATATGTATATATATATATATATATATATATATATATATATATATATATACATTATAGGACAAGAATCCAGGCTATTAAACTTGTACCAATATTTAAGATATTAAATTGATAAACATTTGAAATGTCGTCACCTACTAATGTGAGTCCCGAAATGCAGAGACTGAATGACCAAAAGATCAGACTTGTATTTATTAAGTCCGAGATGACAGTTCTCAGAATATTCCCTTTTTTCCAAGTTATAGCAATCTCAGAGTTGGTATTGTATATGTTTGAGTGGTGTGGGGGGCTTAGCCCCCCTGCTAAAAAGAAGTTATAAGGAGAAGAGCGATTTTTGAGATTAGCACTTCTCCTGGTTTTCAGTCTTTTTTTTTTTTGGCTTTTCAGCATTCACCATTTTGAGTGATGACATTAAAACAGACAGCCACATAAATTACTTTATGTTATATTAATTACAGTTGTGACAACACAGGCAAAGAGACACATTCTTTAAAACAAAACAAAAAAGTACTGACTTTGTTGAGTGCACAATTGACCACAACTGCATTTTGCTTCTAAGTATTATACTCAGTAACAAAACACTGCTGTAATATGTAATGAGACGACTCTTACATAACAGCTTGCATTGCAGTCATTAGACAAAGCTGTTTGTTTGTTTGTTTTTGTTGACTGGGAAATTATGAGTCAGTATAAAACCTATTTTCAACACAGGTCCATGGAGAAACGCTCCACATAAAATATTTTAAAGTTAGAAACATAGACTACAGAAATGTAACACATATTGCTAATTCAGTATGTACAGTTACATTTTAGTATGGCATGCTGATGTGTTTACAGATAGCTTTAAACATTGTTGTTTATAGACACATTGGTAGCAATAGTTAAATATAAATATGTACGTTTGTAACTGCCCCCTGCACTAAGGCAGCTCCTAAATGCTTTATCCCATGCATGGGTCCCCTTAAATTATCTGTAGTATGATCCCAGTTATTCTTATGGGGAGTCATATATAAATATTGACCATGGGATGGGTAAGTCCAATCTACAATCAAATATGATAGATTATTTTAAGAATCAAACGCAAAAAAAGGGAAATTAGCTAGACTTAAAATGGCGCACAAGGGCAGTTAGCCTAGTACTTACCTATGAAACTATGAATAGAAAATTGTGAGATTCTGTTAAGATTAAACAAAGACATTACAAAAATGTTTTGTATTCATTAGACAGAGAAACAGAGGTGGATGTGAAATAAAATTTACAGAAATCATTTTACAATCCATAGTCACAGATAAAGAAGTGCAGGTGAAGGGGATATAAAGACCCGAAATTATCTATCAAGAAAAAAATAACTATAGGATTAGGAAAGTATAATATAAAAAGCTCTGTAATTAATTAAATATGAGGGAAAGCATAGGTGATGTGAAGGTACCTGAGAAAAACTAGTGCAATGTAAGGAAAGAGCAGTAGCTAATGAAAAGAAAAGAGAGAAAAAATATACAGGGATATGCAGAATGTGATTAGTGGAAGAGGAGTATACAAGAATATGTAGAAGTCTGTTAGAGGTGAGCAGAAAGGTAAGAGATAGAAATATACTCTGCATAAGAGAGTCATATACCAGTATATAATAGGTTCATTGGTTCATAGGTGTATACTAGGTTAATGACCACTGAGGCCTTTATAAGCCTAGCTAAGCTTCCCAATTGTATCTCACAATTTATGTGCCTGAGAGGTTATTTTAAAGACTATATGTAAGGTAGGGCAAGATTTACATGTTACATCTGTCCATTAGAGACACAGATGCTATAAATGATGGGCATAGTAGAGTGGAAAGGGAACAAAATGTTTATCTATTTTTTTGTTTGCTTGTTTATTTACTTTTGCTTTGTTGACAGGATATGTGATCCCGAGCAAAGACCCTATTCAACCTTAACCCAGGCCAAAGAGGCAAGGCAAATAATAAACAACATGAAAGTACACAGACAGAGAGAACAACACTTACAGAACAAATATCTGGCAGTCAGAACAAATACAAAACAAGCATGCCTACTGTAGTATTTACCTCCATTCCAACTGTCAGAGAAAGTAAATTGAAGTCACAATATTTACAGTTATTACAATGTTATTTACAGCTAAAACTAAGTTAAATAATCTATCACTATGACAATAAAATCTAAGTGTCAGAGTTAGGAATACACATGAGTCAATTAGTTGACAGTTCAGTGAATAGCTGATTTGGAGCAAGAATTACAAATATACACCCAGTGACCCATAGTCAGAGGCAAATATTGATGGTGATATGCACCTTTATCCCAACTATTTACATCTGTGATGCTTTTTTAGATAATCTTTTAGCTCCAACATGAAACTTACTAAATCCTACAGATGTCCTATATCATCAGGTATAAAGTTTCAAGTTGTGGGGACCATCATACAGAATGTTTTTTTCTGTTGAACTTAATTTAAATGGCGAATTGCACGAAGAGTTATGGGTCATTGTTTCTGAGGCTGAACTATGTTCCCCATTGAATAGCTTATTTTTAAGGGTAGGCAGTGATGTGCATTTAGAAGTTTATATATAAAGGTGTTAAGCAGAAGTTCCGTTCTTCTCAACAAGGCTATCTTGCTTTATTGTAATGTAGTGGCGTTCCCTGTTAATGGCCAGATTGACAAATCAGAGTGTTTTGTTTTTGGTAGTTTTGCAGCAAGGTGAGGTTGCGTCCTGAATTCTTAGCAAGCAGGGGACCTTCCCTGCTTCTTCCTGACAACCTGCTCTGTACCTACTGATACCTGAGTGGGTCACAGAAGTGAAGAGATGTCTTTCATACCTGCACACCTTCCATGGGGTATTCACTGAGTGTTAGGGTGAGTGAGTGGAGTAGGTGTCTTGTCATTTAAAATAAATAGTGTTGTAGGCTTTGTATGAAAAAAATGAATACTTTCAACAGTTTTTAGTTACTGCTAACTGGCATTGAACAGTAAGTTATTGTGTCTGTTGGTATTGAATAGACTTGACCAGATGAAGACAACATAAGACTTTGCAAAACAAGTGTCTCTACAAACACCGTACTACCTAAATTGACACCAGGAAATAAACAAGACTTGCTAGAGGGATAAGTTTCTAACTCAATATATTTGCAACAAATGGAATAAGTCACCACTAACAGTCAAGCATTACCCTGTCTGCCTTCAAGTCTAGTCTTGATGACTGGATGGGAAGACATAAATTTATACTAGGGTTATCATTTAACGTCCTGCTTGATTTGGGAGATGAGCACTGTTAAATACTCATAAAGAGTGTTAAGAAGTTTGATATGTGCGCCTACTTAAAGGTGTATATGGCTAGGCATCCCCTCGGTCCCTGTCATCTCTTGCCTTGCATTGTTCCTATATTTCTGTCTGCTACCTCTTGTGGACTTCTGTACTTGTCCTCTCAGCCACAGATGTACTAACAACATCTGTCTGACACGTCACTTTTTCTTTTCACTACAGTGAAGAGCAAAAAGTGCAACTTACAAAGACGAGGTAAGAATTTAAATTTTAAGAGCCTACATTCTATAAATTCATGGCATTAAGGAAGCAGACTGCATAAGTGAAGACACAGTGAAGAGAAAAACAAACGAAAAAAGAAACAGAGACCAAGAGAGGGAGAGAATGTGTTACCACCAGAGACCCACAAAAACTGGAGAGCAGTGGAAAGCTGCAGGTCACAGAAGAGCTGTCAGTCAGGTCAAAGAGGGTTGCAGAGCTTTGCTTCTGATATACAACAATTCCATCTGTCTAGGAGAGTTCACCCTTCCAATGAAGTAAACATTGTGCTTTTAAAACATCCTGCCTTCCTCCCACTGGTATTATGGGGACTTATGTTTATCTATCTATCTATCTATCTATCTATCTATCTATCTATCTATCTATCTATCTATCTATCTAATCTGTCTAGCCCCAGGTTGCATTGATTAAAACAAAGACAAGCATCATTTTCTACATGCACAATGAGCTCAGCATGTAATACAAAGGCATGGCAGAGCTTAACATACAATACAAGCATATACATACTAAACAAAATTTATGACAGTGACACCACACATAAGAGTATTCACTTGAAACAACAGGAAGTACAGCTGACACAAAAGATACAGTGTATACATAAAGCATAGAGTAGAGTAACCATTTATGGGCTGGTATTCATATTGTGAGACGAATGTGGGGCCAGAGCAGCAGATATAGAAGTGTATGTCCTGGGCAGTCCTCTACTGGTGCCCCCTCAAAACAAAGTTCCAGAAGAGAAAAAAAAACACAACACCTCACCTCTGCCAATGTTGAGAAGAAAAAATGCTTGAACATTCCAATTGCTCTGGTCTGCCTATTTGCATTCACTTAAGCAACCAAAGTCATTTATGTGACTGCATGTCAATACTGCTACTAAATGTTACTGGCAGTCAGCAATGCTGCTACTTCACTTCCATCGTGCTGATTGCACCCCCCCCCCCTACAGCCACCCCCTTCACCCTATCCAAGCTACACTTCTGCATACAGTGTGCAGAGAGCTATAATGGGGTGTTAGTGGAGTTATGTGATGTCATTTTGTTTGTTAAATGGACAGGCCAAATAACCCAAAGATCATTTTAGGCCCCAGACAACTTGCTAAAGGTAGGAATACAGCAGTTACATATGAGTCCAATGTGCCACACAAGTGTTTAATGTGCGGTGTAGTGTTACTCTGCAGTCGGGTCATTCACAATTAATACATACTCAGCTCCCAGTAGATTACAATCTATATAAGTCCTAACAAATAAGTTACACTGATTGTGCATATGATAGCAGAGATTACTTAAATACTGATCTTAGGAGGAAACCAGCTGACAGCACTCATAGGAGGAAACCAGCTGACAGCACTCATAGGAGGAAACCAGCTGACAGCACTCTGATGAGTTTCCCAAGACACAGACAGAAGTACAATTGCTCTGCTTGTACAGATTAGTAAACGTGAATTTGCAAACGGAATAGTTCATAGCCAAAGTAATATAATATGGGTCTTAGTTGCAAGCCTGCCATGGCATAGATGAGTGTTAACAAGAGGTACTTTTTTAAGTTGTCTTTAAAATAAAGACACTGGGTACTACAGTTGTCATATTAACCAGACAAAAAAATTTATACCTGGAGAAAGAAGGAACAAAACAACTCTGTCTCCTACTTTGGTTTGTGAACAAACATTTTTAAAACCAAGGAGATCTGGCAGTCTGATAGTATGGAGTGTAGAGACTTTGGTAATTCCACCTTCCTCTCAGAAAAGGACAGCTGTTTTCTAACAGCAGCTTTTGAAGTAAAGTATTAACAGCAAGGGAAACATTACTTTTATTAAGAACCAAGTTATTCTACCAAGGGCTGAGCACCTGTGCTCCCTTTCTGGCACCAAGGGGGTAAATTCAATAAGTCTTGCCTGAAAAGACTGTAATCTTTTGTAATTTTCCATTTTAGACAATTGCAAAACATGTATAGCAACACAGCAGCAGTGCTAATTGAATGATAGCTGTATCCCTAACCTGACACCTATTATTTGTTTATTTTATTTATTTGCTCTTTGATAAATGGGGAAGTGCAATTGAGCCAGTGGCCCATTTTCAGAGGAGGCCTGGAAAGAAAGTTCCACAGAGTCAAAAACATTTCAAACATAGCTGAGTAACTATATACAAGGGGAGAAAGACCCATTACAGATTAAATATTTTACGAGTTGGGGAGAAAGGCTCAACAAAAACACACATAAAAACGTTACAGTAGCTGATTAGTAATTATATAAAAGGGAAGAAAATCCGCACAATAGACACAGATGAAAATACATTTACAGAAATATTAGGAATACAATTTGAACTGCAATTAGCAAGACACACTTGCAGAAGTGGATAACCTATGTTAAGCAAACTAATACGTTGTTATTCAAAATATTGACTATATTTCTAATAATGTATGAAGGTTAAAAATAATAGAGTCTTCTGCTGCCAAAATAGACAGAGGAATCGAATCAGATGAGGAGGAGTGATGAACGGGAGGGAAAATTAAGGACATGTAGAGAGAGATGATCATTATTAGAGAGATGAGAATGTTATGGATGGACAAAAGAGAGCAAATAAATAGTATAAGTGTTAGCTGAAGAGGCAGAAAAACATACATTAGTTGTATGGTATCATAAAAGTGAGAGCGTCTTCTGATGTTAGGCCATTACTACCTGCTAGATATGGAGGTGTTAGTGAATTCAGAGTGAGACTAGTGACTAGGTAGTAATGCATCGGTTTTGAGGATTGTGCTAGTACAGTTCCGGGTGTCAGATATGTTTAGATTGGTCTTGAAACTGGAAAGTTTCTAGTATATTTAAGGGTTGAGGGGGTAGAGTTCCAGGAGTAGCTTGAATAGAGAGAGGTTCCTGCTGACAGGTGTGGTTTGTAGGTTGTGAGGAGCATTTTGTTTTCAGACAAAACTAGCCTAGCAGGGGTGTATGTGTACAATAATTCCAGTATGGCTTTGCTTTGTTCTGGTTTGTATATTAAGTTGTGGACTAGGAGGAGTTGTGTGTAAGTAAGTTGCTTTGGTAATTCAAGCCAATTAAGCTGTTTAGTTTTTTGATAGCATGTTGTGCATGTAAGTCAAACTTCAGGTTATCATTAACTGTCATGCCTAGTAGCTTGGTATTGCGGATCGCTTCTATATGGTGTTATCAGATACTGTTAGTGAGAAATTTTATTTGAGGTGTGTAAGGGCTTTTGGGAGGAATAACAGCAGCTTCTTTATTTGGATTGAGTAGAAGCGGGGAGTGTCTGAGCCAGATTTTAACTGATGACAATTACTCTTGGGTAAGGTGTTGTACAGTAATTATGTTATTAGCAGAACATATTAATATGGTGTCATCCACATATTTTATGAGGATGGCTGACATTTGGTATAGTGCAGCTTGTTGGTAAATATGTTGAAAAGGAGTTACCCCCAGTATGGAACCTTGGGGAACACCTGTTTTGCTGGGTAGGAAGGAGGGGTAAGAATGAATCAGTTTAACCAGTAGGTGGAAGCATTTGTTAGGCCAAGTGAAAAGAGCTGCTTTAGAAGCAGGCTAAGGGAAGGTTCTGGACAGATCCGGAAACATGGCAGAAACCAGTTGGCCTATTGTCTCTGGCTCGGCTAATAGAGTTGGTGAAGTTTAGGAGAGCTCTGGTAGTACTATGCCCTGATCTGAAACCATGTTGGGCGGGGATAAGGAGGTTATTTAATTGTGAATGATTCATTAATTGATTATGAATGCATTCTCAAGGATTTTTAAAAGAGGGGAGAGAATGGAAATGGGCCTAAAGTTGGATTTATCATCAGAGTTACCTCCCTTGTGAAGTGGGATGATGTGAACATTTTCCATAAGGCTGGGACATGTGATTCCTGAATAGACCTATTTATGAGAATGGATTCAGGAAAGGAAATACTTTTAATCACAAGGAATTCCATCTGGAGCGAGTGTACTTGGTTTAAGTTGTTTGTGGTATTTCATGATTGTTATGATGGATACTGGCTCAAGGGAGAAATAGTGAGTATTAATGGAGCTGGGAGGTGAGGCAGGGTGGTATGTGGTCAGATTACTAGTGGAGATCTATGTGTTTTGAGGATTATTGTAAAGCAGTTTACAACGCCAGAGATGAAGTCATAATTTAAAGCACTAGCTGTTTATTCTGGGGAGCAGTGGGGGATGGGGTTTGGTTGTTCATTTTATCCAAAATGTAGTATTTTAGATAGGGTGGTACATAATTTTCTAGAATTTTTGTAGCATCTTTTTGAGAAATTGGAGTGATAAAGTTTCTTGTCAAGTTTAATCTGGCATTTGGCTTTATTTTGTGAGTTTTTATTTTTGAGCCATACGTTCCAAGTTTTATCTCTGTTCCCCATTAATTTCCTGGCAGTAGGAGTGACCCAAAAAGCAGGGTTGTTTTGCACTCTTTTATGCCTAGGGGGGCTATGCTGTTAGTAGTTCCATAAATATCTTATTAAAATAGTCAATAACATCATCTATTGGTAAGACTTTTTAGGATGTTCCATTTGTGAGATTATACTGAGGTGTTAGACAATTCCAGATTAAAGTTGTTTATGTTGTAAGATGATGTATATGTGTACTCTCTAGGAAAATTATGCATTCTCTTGTGGCATATTTGGGCAGGTGGTCATTAAGACTGCCAGCTAAGGTATCGTGGGGAGCTAATATTGTTAGGATGACTTGTTAATGATCAGTTTTGCATAGTAGTTTTACCATTTTTCAGGTTGATTCTAGTAGGATCACTGATAAGTTGGGAGAAATTCTATAGGTTTATACTAGAAGTCATTATCTTAGAGATGACACCTGAGCAGTTGATGTTAACATCACCTAGTATAATTCTGTGTGTGTGTGTGAGTGTGTGTGTGTGTGTGTGTGTGTGTGTGTGTGTGTGTGTGTGTGTGTGTGTGTGTGTGTGTGTGTGTGTGTGTGTGTGTGTGTGTGTGTGTGTGTGTGCGTGTGTGTGTGTGTACAATATCAGATGACAAGGATAGGATGTCCTAACAATGTGCTGATATTGTCTCCAGGTGGGATATAAATGGCTGGCACAGATATTGTTTTGTGTGCATTTAGTTTTAGGTTTGGCATTGAATGAGGAGGGTATGGCAGATGTGAAAGGTGACGCATTTATTATGCTGCTGTGATACATTGTAACAGCTCTCCTCCTGCTTTTTTGTTTAATCTGTCAGCTCTAAAGATGTTAAAGCTAGGGGGAGGGCAGTATTTTTGTGCTACTGATATTTGGTTATACCCAAGATTCTGTTATTGTCAATATGTCAGGGGAGTGAGATTTTATCCATGCATGTAGTTCTGGAATTTGTTTAAATTGCTTCATATGTTCATATGGAATAGATTGAGTTTTTGTTGCTATTTCTTGTTTTGTTGAGAGAGGAGTTTCAGTTATCTGGCTGGATTGTGTTATTATTTGTGGAGTAAATTGGTGCCTTAGAGGGTCCAGGGTTGGGGTACATGTCACCTGCTAGCAGTAAATAAAGTAGTGACGATATGAATGCGTTGTTTTAGTTTTTGTAGTGATAGCACCTTTGAACCTTTTTGGAGGTATGGAGTATTTTAGGTTTAATAAGGTTAATGAAGTGATTTTTATACAAGTCAGGACTTGTACTAAACAGCATGGATGAAGGAGTTACATTGTAATCATGCATCTTTTGGTAGTATGTGAAGTATTCAAGGAGTTGTATTTGTTAAGATATAGAGTAGGCTAGTAATACAAGTATGACAGGAGTTAGAGTGAGACATTGCATCATGGTGGGGAGTGGGGAGTTTATGCTATGTGATGTTTTAAAGGACAGCATCTTTAGGTGAAGAGTATAGAATAGTATTGCCAGTTATACTACTAAAGACCCCTACTATGATGCTATTGGTTGGTTTGTTTGTTTTTTTGTGGAGGAAGTCACTGTGGAGTGATACTAGACTTTTATAGGTGGGTCAAAGTATTTGTCAATTATAATAATTTGGTGATGTTATTGGGTAGGTAGGGTTTGGTGGGATGAAGTTGTGGATTGATAGTATACTTTTGAGGGTGGGACTAAGGTGAGAAATAAATTTTGAGGATGTGAGGGTGGGTGGCATATGGGGGTAGGGTATGGGAGTGAATTGAGCCTGAGTGCAGTGAGGGCAAATGGAGTGGTTTGCACTTGGCAATATTGTAGTTTGTCTAAAAAAGCAACCTGAGAAAATAGCCTGACTGCAGAAAATAGTTTTTATTCAGTTTAACTTTTACAAGTGATGATTGTGGTACTTCAACAATTTATAGGTTATCTTCATTATTGTTAGATGAAATATCGCTCTACCTCTCTCTCGATATATATATATATATATATATATATATATATATATATATATATATATATACAGTAAGGAAAAATATATATGTTACAGCTGCATAACAAGGGAAACTAGAGAGAAGAGAGAGTGTATGTGTGGGGGTGGGGACTGATGCAGTATTAATGAGAGGGTAACTAAAAGGCAGACTGACAGACAGACACAGAGAGATGATATTTGAAAAAGGCACTATTAAACTGGTACTGGAGTTGACTATGTCCCAAGCTACTTATACCAATCTACAGTGGTCAGTACAGCAATAGGCCAAATGCCAATAAAATTATTTGAATATTTGTAGCAATAATTTAACTACAATAAAATACAAGGCTATTAATGCAGGCTGAGAAACTTTGTAATCCTCAGTGCAGATACTGATTTTTTTCTTTTTAATGTTTCTAGCCATGTCCTGTCAAGCCCAGTTTACTGTGATGAAGGGAAAGGTCATCCTAGCATAGGTTTGGCTTTAAAGTAATTCACTTGAGGATAATAGGTAGATAGTCATTCACAAATTAGAATAAAGTTCTCATTAGGTATGTTTTATTTCCTTAGATGAATCAGCTGCATATTATACAGCATTTAGGCCTCGTATAGCTGAGGTTTGATTATTATAGAAAGGAGAAAAGAAAGGGGTGAGCAATAGAGCCACATTGGGCCATCTCTAATAGGTAGTATTCCAAATGATAACTATGTATCTGTTATTTTTACCCACATTAATATAAAATCCAAAATGGTTAGGAACTGATAACCTCTTCTTCAAAACAGACACATTAAAGCTTATTATCAGGGATATAGTTAACTAAGCCAAACTCCTTGACCAATTCAGCAAATGGCCGTTCAGTGTCCTACCCAAAGACTATAGTAAAAGAGTGTGTTAGACACATGCTGACAATATTAGTAATGAAGTGCAAGCCATGTTGATCCCTACAGAGTATGTCATATGTCAGCAAAAAGTCAGGCATCTACGTCTGCATGACCCCTTTCAGGTAGGTTTGATGGCATTTGCAATACGAAGATAGGCCTGTACCTCTTAATAATCAGCAAATTGCTAGCTATACGGACTGACACAACTAGAATCAATTTCAGTATTTCTGATATGTCTCCATAGGAGAAGAAAGTTTGCGCAAATGAGACATCAATGGTGCCATTACGCGTTTACATTAATGTACAGCAATATTGCGTTCTTGGCATCCAAAAGGCTAGAAATCTATTGAGTAGGCCTCTGTCAAGAGAGAGACAGAAAGCCATATTTAAAGTAGGAGATTTCGGCTCATCATATGAAGTTCATATATTAAATGAATGAAAACGCGAAACTTATCACAGGCCTGAGTCGTTTGTTTTGAATATTTGCAACTTTATTCAGTTATTTAGTGCTTTTAGTGCCTCTCTGGTGGTTTTAAGAGTATTCTCTTATCTAGTTTTCTTAAGGTTGACATGTACACTGAGGAGGCTGAAAAGCACAAAAATGTTGCAACAATAAACAGCCAAATCATGCATTACGTATATGCGGTGATCCAGGGACCATATAGTAAGGAGGGACATCCTCCCTGGAAAAGGGAAAGTTAGACTTAAAATATGTAACTGTCTTTTCAATGCCTTACCAAGTATGATTGAGTTGCTGATGAATTGGCTGCAGTAGGATGGTGCATGTATCCTTTACATTTTCTTTGGCAGAGGTAGAGATTAGAGATTAGGACTCTTCCAGATCTGTTTGATGTTGGACCTGATAATGGACTTTGTTCTGTGTGTGATCATTTTGCATGGATATCGTATGATAACAGCTTTATAATGGAGGAAGGCGGGGTCATTCTTTTGCTTTCTACTGACACAGTTCTTCAGCCTTGTAGGCTGGGGTACTCATTAATTCATTCATGACACCCTCCTCTGAAGTTGCTGTTTGAGTAGGAACTGCTTATTCTGTGAGGCCTAATGGTAGCAGCCGTGTACATTGGGGATGAGTTACTTTTGGAGACCTGGAGGAGTGGGGTTTAGTTAATAATGCATAGGCTCCCCAGGGTGGAGATGTCCCTATATTTTAAATGTTTGCATGAGCTGTTTTGACTTCTTTTCAGAGTGAGTGAACATCATTTCAGAATGAAAGTTATGGGTGTTTCCAGATTTATGGCATGAAATTCTCAGTTTGGACAAGTATTAACAACCCTGCTCATTAAGGTGTGATTGTGCAGTTTGAAATTAGATCAAGCATCTTCCACCAATATCTGAGTTACCCCAGAAAACAGAGGTTTCTTTTGTAAGCCTTTGCCTTTTTTAGGCTAGAAAGGTGTGTCCCTGAACTTTGCATTTAACATGTTTTAAGTCTCTATACATCCATTATAGTTTTAGCATATTATCCCAACTGAAAGTACTAGTTGATCAAGAAAATGCACAGACAGACAATTTTAACCATAGCTAACCCATCAATGAAGACATCAGCAATTTCTCACTTAGGATCATAACCCTGTGAATTTCAGATCTCAACATATTGACACTCTTTATAAACAAAAGAGCACCACAATGAATCATGTTCTTAGACCTGTCCCTGGTAGGACACATATAGTAATCAAAATAATGGATGGTGAGCTGGGGGGGGTATATTTCCAGGAGAACTAATACATACAATCTATAAGTCATGTTCCAGCACACCAGATTCTCAGATCTTTAAGAAATCTGGAGGATAAATAAGATGATTTAAATTCTTCTGCAGGTGCTGACTCAGACTAGCTACAAACAGTACTTTTTAGAGTTCGAGCTAACATCTCTTGTAAGGGCCAATACCCCAACAGTGTTTGGATGTACAAAATTATAGATTCAACAGCACCTGTAAGCACTATGTATATATATATATATATATATATATATATATATATATAAACCTCAACAGAACGTGTATGAGCTAAGGGACAGAAAGCCACACAACAAGGGAAGAAGAAGCAGCTGAGCATGGATACAAACTAGAATAGGAGCCAGCCAATAAAAGGACAGAAAATGGTGAGCAGCAGCCAGTAAGAAAGCTAGATCAGATGCACTAATTGCAAAGACTGATGATGTCACAGCTCTTACAGAGCAAAGAAGCCTGAACATGAGGCTATTTGGTGATGAAGAAGGCAACAGTGATGACCTCATTCTAGGTACTGGATCAGACCAGCCACAAAAAGTATTTTTACTGGTAGATCTAACTGTATTCACAAGCACTTTATTCTACTTCCTAACTCATTCATCCAACTACCTAAGCGTAAAACTGCAGTTGGAAGCATTAACTTAAAAAACTCAACACTGCTTACAAACACTATCTGGAAGTCCTAAACAGCACTTTTAAGTCCCAGTGACAAGAAAGAGGAAGAAAAATCATCCAATAATTCACCAAACAATTTGCTAGGTGAAGTTCTGTAAGCACTAAGTGCCAGTGGACAAAGTGAGTTGTGACATGGTCAGCAGATGGAACACAGACTGAAAATAAAAAACATATTTATATAGCATAGATAGCAGAGGTTGGAGTAGGTCTGCTGAGGGAAAGTGAGAAGTGCAGGGGGGGTGAAGGTGTCAGTGTAGCCCACCACTAGTGCACATAGAAAGGAAAAATGAGAATATTTAACTGTTGGCTGGAGGCATACACTAAAGATCAGGGCCGCAGGTTAGTAGGACATTCAGGAGATGCATGTTCAAAGCAAGTGTTGTCTGTCAATGGACAGATACTGGTTCCCTATTAAGTAAGCGAATACTTAATATAGTGAACGCTGTTTAATCAACAGCTAAATGTCGAAATGGCAAAATCCTGAAGACACGGAACAGCGATTTTTTTTTCCCCAGGGAAAAAAAATCACTGGGCTATTTTCGGGACTTTGCCATTTCCTCTACTATGGTGCGATCTTGGAGTTGGTATATTTAAGTAAGGGGGCCCACATCAGGAGGTGTGGGGGCGAAGCCCGTGACTTTGTGTTTTTTTTTTGTTGCGGACCAGCAATTTTTTTCCCCTGGAAAAAAATCGCTGTTCTGTTTGATCAGAATTTTGTGTTTTCATTTTTTTGGGGGTTGATTATATAATGTTCACTATTTTAAGTATTCACTGTTATAATATAGACCCCAGATACCACATTACCTCTAGTGGAACACTCTCACCAACATGTAGGTTTGAAAGTAAATTTAAGCAATACTACATTTTAACTAAAGTTGAAGAGAGGAGGAGATAGACAATAGAAACAGGACAGATGACTAGAGCACAACCCAAAAGTCAGAAGGAAAAGAGACACAGAAATCTCAGCTGAAGGGCACTGGCTGGACCATACTCTTCTACATTGTTAGGAGTTGGAGTAATAACATAGGGCAACTGCAGGTGCTGGTGATGGAAAGGGATAAGTGAAGTAACACTGCCATACAACATTAGGGAGTAGTGTATTGGGGTTTATATCATAACATTGAAGTAGTAAAACTTTGAATGTTATAAAATCAAACCCAAAACAGCGAATGCTGAAAATAGCAAAGCTGCAGAACATCGACTTATTTCCTAGGGTAAGAATTTGGTGGGCTGTTTCTGCCACTTCGCTATTTTCTCCACTGTGGTGTGAAGGTTATGGACCGGGTTAAGGTAAGTGTGTGAACGGACCAGGTTAAGGTGAGTGTGGGAATGGGATAGTTAGGGACCTTAGGGTTAGGGAGTGGGTAAGGTGAGTGTGTGACAGTTAGGGCCCTTAGGGTTAGGGAGCGTGTAAGGTGAGTGTGTGATAGTTAGGGACCTTAGGGTTAGGGACCGGGTAAGGTGAGTGTGCGATAGTTAAAGACCTTAGGGTTAGGGACTGGCTAAGGTGAGTGTGCGATAGTTATGGACCTTAGGGTTAGGGTTTGGGTTAAGGTAAGTGGATAGATAGTAGTGTATGTACAGTTTAGTGTCGGGTTAGAAGTAGGATTTTAAGTGTATATGTGTGGATTACGTTTTTTGGTGTGCTTGTATTGTGTGTGTGTGTTTTTCAGAACAGCAAATATTTTCCCTGGGAAAAAAATTTGCTGTTCTGTGCTTTCAATTATATCACATTTTGAAATTCCAAGATCAAGCTTATGGTGTTCGATATTTTTGGATTTTGATTATGTGATATGCACCCGTGCATGGTACAGGCAGATTACAACATTAGGGAGTAGATCATGGTACCAGCAGGTTACAACAATAAGGAGTAGGACATGGTACCATCAGATTACAACATTAGGGAGTAGGACATGGTACCAGCAGATTACAACATTACTGAGTAGGACATCTTACCAGCAGATTGCAACATTAGGTAGTTGGACATGGTATGAGCAGATTATAACATTACAGAAAAGTCATGGTACCAGCTGAGTACAACATTAGAGAGTAGGACTTGGTACCAGAAGATTACAACATTAGGGGAGTGGGACATGGTACCAGCAGATTGCAACATAAGGGAGTGGGACATGGTACCAGCAGATTACAACATTAGGAAGTAGAACATGGTACCAGCAGACTACATTAGGGAGTAAGACATGGTACAAGCAGAATACAACATTAGGGAGTTGAACATAGTACCTGCAGATTACAAGATTAGGGAGTGGGACATGGCACCATCAGATTACAACATTAGGGAGTAGGACAAGGCACTAGCAGATTTCAACATTAGGGAGTAGGACATACCATCAGATTACAACATTAGGGAGAGGATGTGGTACCATCAGATTGCAACATTAGGGAGTAGGACATGGTACCAGCAGATTACAGCATTAGGGAGAGGACATGGTACCAGCAGATAACAACATTATGGAGTAGGACATAGTACCAGCAGATTACAACATTAGGGAGTGGGACATGGTACCAGCAGATTACAACATTATGGAGTGGGATATGTTACCATCACATTACAATGTTAGGGAGTGGGACATGGTAGCAGCAGATTACAACATTAGGGAGAGGACACGGTACCATCATATTGCAACATTAGGGAGTAGGACATGGTACTAGCATATTTCAACATTAGGGAGTAAGACATACCAGCAGATTACAACATTAGGCAGAGGACATGGTACCAGCAGATTACAACATTAGGAAGTAGGACATGGTACCAGCAGATTACAGCATTAGGGAGAGGACGTGTTACCAGCAGATTACAACCTTAAGGAGTAGGACATGGTAACAGAAGATTACAACATTAGGTAGTAGGACATGGTACCAGCAGATTATGGCAGTAGGGAGAGGACATGGTGCCAGCAGATTACAACATTAAGGGGTAGGACATGGTACCAGCAGATTACAACATTAGGGAGAGGAGATGGTACCAGCAGATTACAACATTAGGGAGTAGGACATGGTACCAGCAGATTACAACATTAAGAAGTAGGACATGGTACCAGAAGATTAACACATTAGGGAGTAGGATACGGTACCAGCAGATTACAACATTAAGGAGTAGGACATGGTACCAGCAGATTACAACATTAGGGAGAGGACATGGTACCAGCAGATTACAACAATAAGGAGTAGGACATGGTACCAGCAGATTACAATATTTGGGAGAGGACATGGTACCAGCAGATTACAACATTAAGGAGTAGGACATGGTACCAGCATATTACAACATTAGGGAGAGGACATGGTACCAGCAGATTACAACATTAAGGAGTAGGACATGGTACCAGCAGATTACAATATTAGAGAGAGGACATGGTACCAGCAGATTACAACGTTAGGGAGTAGGACATGGTACCAGCAGATTATAACATTAGGGAGTAGGACACGATACCAGCAGATTACAACATTAGGGAGAGGACATGGTACCAGCAGATTACAATATTAAGGAGTATGACATGGTACCAGCAGATTACAACATTAGGAAGAGGACATGGTACCAGCAGACTACAACATTAAGGAGTAAGACATGGTACCAGCAGATTACAATATTAGGGAGAGAACATGGTACCAGCAGATTACAACATTAAGGAGTAGGACATGATACCAGCAGATTACAACATTAGGGAGAGGACATGGTACCAGCAGATTACAATATTAAGGAGTATGACATGGTACCAGCAGATTACAACATTAGGAAGAGGACATGGTACCAGCAGACTACAACATTAAGGAGTAAGACATGGTACCAGCAGATTACAATATTAGGGAGAGAACATGGTACCAGCAGATTACAACATTAAGGAGTAGGACATGGTACCAGCAGATTACAATATTAGGGAGAGGACGTGTTACCAGCAGATTACAACATTAGGGAGTGGGACATGGTACCAGCAGATTATAACATTAGGGAGTAGGACATGGTACCAGGAGATTACAACATTAAGGAGCAGGACACTGTACCAGCAAATTACAACATTAGGAAGAGGACATGGTACCAGCAGATTACAACATTAGAGAGCGGGGCATGGTACCAGCAGATTACAATATTAGGAATTGGGATGTGGTACCGGCAGATTACAACATTAACGGGTAGGGCATGGTATCAGCAGATTACAACATTAGGGAGTGGGACATGGTACCAGCAGATTACAACATTAGGGAGTAGGACATGGTATATGGTACCAGCAGATTACAACAGTAGGGAGTAGGACATGGTGCCAACAGATTACAATATTAGGGAGAGGGCATGGTACCAGCAAATTACAACATTAAGGAGTTTGACATGGTACCAGCAGATTACAATATTAGGGAGAGGACATGGTACCAGCATATTATAATGTTAAGGAGTAGGACATGGTACCAGCAGATTATAACATTAGAGAGAGGAGATGGTACCAGGAGATTACAACATTATGGAGTAGGACATTGTACCAGCAAATTACAACATTAGAAAGAGGACATGGTACCAACAGATTACAACATTAGGGAGTGGGGCATGGTGCCAGCAGATTACAACATTAGGGAGTAGGACATGGTATATGGTACCAGCAGATTACAACATTAGGAAGTAATACATGGTACCAGCAGATTACAACATTATAGTGTAGGAGATGGTACCAGCAGATTACAACATTAGGGGGTAGAACATGGTACCATCAGATTACAACATTAGGGAGTAGGATATGGTACCAGCAGATTACAACATTAGGGAGTAGGACATAGTGCCAGCAGATTACAACATTACGGGTAGGACATGGTACCAGCAGATTACAACATTAGGGAGTAGGACTTGGTATGAACAGAATACATTAGGGAGTAGGACATGGTACCACAGATTACAACATTGGGAGTAGGACATGGTCCGAGCAGATTACAACATTAGGAAGTTGGACATGGTACCAAGGGATTACAACATTAGGGAGTATAACACGGTATCAGCAGATTGCAGCATTAGGGAGTGGGACATGGTACCAGCAGATTATAACATTAGGGAGTGGGACATGGTATCAGCAGATTACAACATTAGGGAGTGGGACATGGTACCAGCATATTACAACATTAGGGAGTGGGACATGGCATCAGCAGATTACAACATTAGGGAGTGGGACATGGTATCAGCAGTTTATAACATTAGGGAGTAAGACATAGTACGAGCAGATTACTACATTAGGGAGTAGGACACGATACTATTAGATTACAACATTCGGGAGTACCACACTTTACCAGCAGATTGCAGCATTCAGGAATAGGACACAGTACCAGCAGATTATAACATTAGAGAGTAGGACACAGTACCAGCAGATTACAGCATTAGGGAATAGGACATGTGTACCAGCAGATTACATTAGGGAGTAGGACATGGTACCATCAGATTACAACATTAGGGAGTAGGATATGGTATCAGTATATTATAATATTAGGGGATGGATATGGTAACAGCAGATTACAACATTAGGGAGTAAGACATAGTACCAGCAGATTACACCATTAAGGAGTAGGACATGGTACCAGCAGATTACTACATTAGGGAGTAGGACATGATACCAGCAGATTACAACATTTTGGAGAACCAAATGTTACCAGAAGATTGCAGCATTAGGTAGTAGGACATGGTACCAGCAGATTACAGCATTAGGGAATAGGACATATGTACCAGCAGATTACAACATTAGGGAGTA
The DNA here is from genome assembly GCF_019279795.1 of Protopterus annectens. Taxonomy (NCBI): domain Eukaryota; kingdom Metazoa; phylum Chordata; order Ceratodontiformes; family Protopteridae; genus Protopterus; species Protopterus annectens. Next base: position 727,067,173 of record NC_056751.1, read on the forward strand.
GGATATGGTGTCAGCAGATTACAACTTTAAAAAGTAGGACATGGTACCAGCAGATTACAACATTAGGGAGTGGAGATGGTACCAGCCGATTACAACATTAGGGAGTAGGACATGGTACCAGCAGATTACAACATTAAGGAGTAGGACATGGTACCAGAAGATTACAACATTAGGGAGTAGGATACAGTACCCGCAGATTACAATATTAAGGAGTAGGACATGGTACCAGCAGATTACAACATTAAGGAGAGGACATGGTACCAGCAGATTACAGCAATAAGGAGTAGAACATGGTACCAGCAGATTACAATATTAGGGAGAGGACATGGTACCAGAAGATTACAACATTAAGGAGTAAGACATGGTACCAGCATATTACAACATTAGGGAGAGGACATGGTACCAGCAGATTACAACATTAAGGAGTAGGACATGGTACCAGCAGATTACAATATTAGGGAGAGGACATGGTACCAGCAGATTACAATGTTAGGGAGTAGGACATGGTACCAGCAGATTATAACATTAGGGAGAAGGCATGGTACCAGGAGATTACAACATTAGGGAGTAGGACACGATACCAGCAGATTACAACATTAGGGAGAGGACATGGTACCATCAGATTGATTACAATATTAGGGAGAGGACATGGTACCAGCAGATTACAACATTAAAGAGTAGGACATGGTACCAGCAGATTACAACATTAGGGAGAGGACATGGTACCAGCAGATTACAACATTAAGGAGTAGGACATGGTACCATCAGATTACAATATTAGGGAGAGGACGTGTTACCAGCAGATTACAAAGTTAGGAAGTGGGACATGGTACCAGCAGATTATAACATTAGGGAGTAGGACATGGTACCAGGAGATTACAACATTAAGGAGCAGGACATTGTACCAGCAAATTACAACATTAGGAAGAGGACATGGTACCAGCAGATTGCAACATTAGAGAGTGGGGCATGGTACCAGCAGATTACAATATTAGGAATTGGGATGTGGTACCAGCAGATTACAACATTAAGGGGTAGGGCATGGTATCAGCAGATTACAACATTAGGGAGTGGGACATGGTACCAGCAGATTACAACATTAGGGAGTAGGACATGGTATATGGTACCAGCAGATTACAACATTAGGGAGTAGGACATGGTACCAGCAGATTGCAATATTAGGGAGAGGGCATGGTGCCAGCAAATTACAACATTAAGGAGTTTGACATGGTACCAGCAGATTACAGCATTAGGGAGAGGACATGGTACCAGCAGATTACAACATTAAGGAATAGGACATGCTACCAGCATATTACAATATTAGGGAGAGGACATGGTACCATCAGATTACAACATTACGGGTAGGACATGGTACCAGCAGATTATAACATTAGGGAGTAGGACATGGTACCAGGAGATTACAACATTAAGGAGCCGGACATTGTACCAGCAAATTACAACATTAGGAAGAGGACATGGTACCAGCAGATTACAACATTAGAGAATGGGGCATAGTACCAGCAGATTACAATATTAGGAATTGGGATGTGGTACCGGCAGATTACAACATTAAGGGGTAGGGCATGGTATCATCAGATTACAACATTAGGGAGTGGGACATGGTACCAACAGATTACAACATTAGGGAGTAGGACATGGTATGTGGTACCAACAGATTACAACAGTAGGGAGTAGGACATGGTACCAACATATTACAATATTAGGGAGAGGGCATGGTACCAGCAAATTACAACATTAAGGAGTTTGACATGGTACCAGCAGATTACAGCATTAGGGAGAGGACATGGTACCAGCAGATTACAACATTAAGGAGTAGGACATGGTACCAGCATATTACAATATTAGGGAGAGGACATGGTACCAGCAGATTACAATGTTAAGGAGTAGGACATGGTACCAGCAGAGTATAACATTAGAGAGAGGACATGGTGCCAGGAGATTACAACATTATGGAGTAGGACATTGTACCAGCAATTTACAACATTAGGAAGAGGACATGGTACCAACAGATTACAACATTAGGGAGTGGGGCATGGTACCAGCAGATTACAACATTAGGGAGTAGGACATGGTATATGGTACCATCAGATTACAACATTAGGGAATAGTACATGGTACCAGCAGATTACAACATTATGGTGTAGGAGATGGTACCAGCAGATTACAAGATTAGGGGGTAGAACATAGTACCATCAGATTACAACATTAGGGAGTAGGATATGGTACCAGCAGATTACAACATTAGGGAGTAGGACATGGTGCCAGCAGATTACAACATTAGGGAGTAGTACTTGGTATGAACAGAATACATTAGGGAGTAGGACATGGTACCACAGATTACAACATTGGGAGTAGGACATGGTCCGAGCAGATTACAACATTAGGGAGTTGGACATGGTACCAGGGGATTACAACATTAGGGAGTATAACACGGTACCAGCAGATTGCAGCATTAGGGAGTGGGACATGGTACCAGCAGATTATAACATTAGGGAGTGGGACATGGTATCAGCAGATTACAACATTAGGGAGTGGGACATGGTACCAGCATATTACAACATTAGGGAGTGGGACATGGCATCAGCAGATTACAACATTAGGGAGTGGGACATGGTATCAGCAGTTTATAACATTAGGGAGTAAGACATAGTACGAGCAGATTACTACATTAGGGAGTAGGACACGATACTATTAGATTACAACATTAGGGAGTACCACACGTTTCCAGCAGATTGCAGCATTAAGGAATAGGACACAGTACCAGCAGATTATAACATTAGAGAGTAGGACACAGTACCAGCAGATTACAGCATTAGGGAATAGGACATGTGTACCAGCAGATTACGTTAGGGAGTAGGACATGGTACCAGCAGATTACAACATTAGGGAGTAGGACATGGTATCAGCAGATTATAATATTAGGAGATGGAGATGGTAAAAGCAGATTACAACATTAGGGAGTAAGACATAGTACCAGCAGATTATACCATTAAGGAGTAGGACATGGTACCAGCAGATTACTACATTAGGGAGTAGGACATGATACCAGCAGATTACAACATTTTGGAGAACCAAACGTTACCAGAAGATTGCAGCAATAGGTAGTAGGACATGGTACCAGCAGATTACAGCATTAGGGAATAGGACATATGTACCAGCAGATTACAACATTAGGGAGTAGGACATGGTGCCAGCAGATTACAACATTAAGGAGTAGGACATGGTACCAGCAGATTACAACATTAGGGAGAGGAGATGGAACCAGCCGATTACAATATTAGGGAGTAGGACATGGTACCAGCAGATTACAACATTAAGGAGTAGGACATGGTACCAGAAGATTACAACATTAGGGAGTAGGATACAGTACCAGCAGATTACAACATTAAGGAGTAGGACATGGTACCAGCAGATTACAACATTAAGGAGAGGACATGGTACCAGCAGATTACAACAATAAGGAGTAGGACATGGTACCAGCAGATTACAATATTAGGGAGAGGACATGGTACCAGCAGATTACAACATTAAGGATTAGGACATGGTACCAGCATATTACAACATTAGGGAGAGGACATGGTACCAGCAGATTACAACATTAAGGAGTAGGACATGGTACCAGCAGATTACAATATTAGGGAGAGGACATGGTACCAGCAGATTACAACATTAGGGAGTAGGACATGGTACCAGGAGATATGAATGCCTTCAGGAATGCATGGATCATGCGATCCCAAATAAAACCAAGACCCAATCCTCCAAAGGCAGACGTCCTGTCTGGTGGACCCCAGCCATAAACAAACTATACAATAAAAGGAGGAAGCTACTAAATGATAGAGCAAAATCCCAAAAAGGGAAGGCATCACTGATCAATATTACTATGGGCACTAATAAAATTGTCTAAGGCCAGCTTCGAGAAAAAAATTGCACAGGCCACTAAGGATAAACACAAGGCTTTCTTTAGTTATGCTAGGAACCTGGGTGGTAATTCCCAGATATGCTCAGAATTAGTCCAAAATGACAAAGAATACACTGAACCCACAGACATTGCCAACATCCTAGCTGACAGGTTCAGCGCAAACTCCCCCTCCCCACCAAAAGGGCAAATATCTATCCCAGCCGAGTGCTGCCCCCCCTGACATCTCAGATGCTCAGGTAAGAGCCGCCCTCTCCAAAGCAAAAAACACAGCATCAATGGGACCAGATGGTGTCCCGGGCTGCGTCCTACATGAACTCCAAGAAGAGCTAAACCCAAACATAAAACTACTGTTCAATCTCAGCCTTACTACAGGATATGTTCCCAAAGAGTGGCGTACAGCAACAGTGGTCCCTCTCCATAAAGGTGGTGCCTCAACATATCCTGGAAACTATCGCCCCATAAGCCTGACTAGCTTGGTCTGCAAAGCTATGGAAAGGATCATCATGGACCTCATAAATAAAGATATTGGGGACCTACAGACACTGGATCCTACCCAGTTCGGCTTTGTTAAGGGCAGATCCTGCCTCTTAAACCTGGTTGATTTCTTTGAAACAGTCACCAAGGCCATTGACGAGGGGAAGGTGGTCCACACAGCCTACCTGGACCTCGCAAAAGCCTTCGATACAATACCCCACTCAGGCATTATAGATAAGCTCACCAGCTTAAATAAAAACTCCTATGTCACTAGATGGATTGCAAACTGGCTCAAGGACAGAACCCACATGGTAAGAATTGCTGGAGCCATGTCAGACTCCAAACCAGTTACAAGTGGTGTCCCACAAGGCTCAGTCCTGGGACCTCTCTTGTTCAGTATATATTTCTCGGAGGTACAGGCCAACACGGAAGGACTGTGGCTGACCAAGTTCGCAGATGACTGCAAACTGGGCGCCATAATCGACTCTCCAGCCGACACAAGCATCCACCAAAAGGGCCTCATAGAAACAGACAACTGGTGCCAGAGCCATGGCCTCAAGCTAAATGCCAAAAAGTGTATAGTCATCCCCTTTGGCAAAACAAAGTGCCCACAAATTACCACATAGGTGGTAATCCATTATGTACAGAAGAAGTAATTAGGGACCTGGGGACCCAAGTTGATAACAATCTCTCATTTGACAACCACGTGGCCAAAGTGGTTAGAAAAACATTTTATATAGCCCACCTAATCATGAAGGGATTCACATCTAGATCAGGGGAGGTCATCGTACCTCTTTACTCATCCCTCATCAGGCCCATAATTGAGTACAATGCCCCCTTTGGGATGTACCATACCAGACACCTGCAGCAACTGGAAAGACCCCAAAAGTACCTCACCAAGAGGATCAAAGGGCTCAAACAGATGCCATATGCTGCCCGGTTAAAGAAACTCCAGCTCTACTAAGTGGCATACCGCCTGTTCAGAGGCAATCTGTGCCTGACGTATAAAGCCATGTCCAACCCAGAATTAATGGACATGCTGCACCTCAGAAAATCCAAATCCCATCGAGCTACGCGCTCGAGAGACTTGAACCTCAGCACTGAAATAAATAGGACATGCTGGAGGGACAGATTCATAACCCAGAGGCTCCCTTCACTCTGGAATAAAATCCCAGTCCAGGTTAGGCAGAGTCACTCATTGACTCTCTTCAAGAGGAATCTTGATGAGTGGATTGGAGATCATAGGTTTACTCCGGGTATCACTTCTGTGTCACTGTTAGACAGAGGCACAGTATACTAACCTCAAAAAAGGGCACAGCAAAATAAATTTAAAATGGGTGGCGAAAGCCAAACACATTCTGGCTAGGCTTATAAATGCCCTAGGGCAGATAGCCTAGTATGAACCTATGAACCTATTATAACATTAGGGAGAAGGCATGGTACCAGGAGATTACAACATTAGGGAGTAGGACACGATACCAGCAGATTACAACATTAGGGAGAGGACATGGTACCAGCAGATTACAACATTAAGGAGTATGACATGGTACCAGCAGGTTACAACATTAGGGAGAGGACATGGTACCAGCAGATTACAACATTAGGGAGTAGGACATGGTATATGGTACCAGCAGACTACAACATTAGGGAGTAGTACATGGTACCAGCAGATTACAACATTATGGTGTAGGACATGGTACCAGCAGATTACAATATTAGGGAGAGGACATGGTACCAGCAGATTACAACATTAGGGAGTAGGACATGGTGCCAGCAGATATGAACGCCTTCAGGAATGCATGGATCATGCGATCCCAAATAAAACCAAGACCCAATCCTCCAAAGGCAGACGTCCTGTCTGGTGGACCCCAGCCATAAACAAACTATACAATAAAAGGAGGAAGCTACTAAATGATAGAGCAAAATCCCAAAAAGGGAAGGCATCACTGATCAATATTAGCAAAAAACTACGGGCACTAATAAAATTGTCTAAGGCCAGCTTCGAGAAAAAAATTGCACAGGACACTAAGGATAAACACAAGGCTTTCTTTAGTTATGCTCGGAACCTGGGTGGTAATTCCCAGATATGCTCAGAATTAGTCCAAAATGACAAAAAATACACTGAACCCACAGACATTGCCAACATCCTAGCTGACAGGTTCAGCGCAAACTCCCCCTCCCCACCAAAAGGGCAAATATCTATCCCAGCCAAGTGCTGCCCCCCCTGACATCTCAGATGCTCAGGTAAGAGCCGCCCTCTCCAAAGCAAAAAACACAGCATCAATGGGACCAGACGGTGTCCCGGGTTGCGTCCTACATGAACTCCAAGAAGAGCTAAACCCAAACATAAAACTACTGTTCAATCTCAGCCTTACTACAGGATATGTGCCCAAAGAGTGGCGTACAGCAGCAGTGGTCCCTCTCCATAAAGGTGGTGCCTCAACATATCCTGGAAACTATCGCCCCATAAGCCTGACTAGCTTGGTCTGCAAAGCTATGGAAAGGATCATCATGGACCTCATAAATAAAGATATTGGGGACCTACAGACACTGGATCCTACCCAGTTCGGCTTTGTTAAGGGCAGATCCTGCCTCTTAAACCTGGTTGATTTCTTTGAAACAGTCACCAAGGCCATTGACGAGGGGAAGGTGGTCCACACAGCCTACCTGGACCTCGCAAAAGCCTTCGATACAATACCCCACTCGGGCATTATAGATAAGCTCACCAGCTTAAATAAAAACTCCTATGTCACTAGATGGATTTCAAACTGGCTCAAGGACAGAACCCACACGGTAAGAATTGCTGGAGCCATGTCAGACTCCAAACCAGTTACAAGTGGTGTCCCACAAGGCTCAGTCCTGGGACCTCTCTTGTTCAGTATATATTTCTCAGAGGTACAGGCCAACACAGAAGGACTGTGGCTGACCAAGTTCGCAGATGACTGCAAACTGGGCACCATAATCGACTCTCCAGCCGACACAAGCATCCACCAAAAGGGCCTCATAGAAACAGGCAACTGGTGCCAGAGCCATGGCCTCACGCTAAATGCCAAAAAATGTATAGTCATCCCCTTTGGCAAAAACAAAGTGCCCACAAATTACCACATAGGTGGTAATCCATTAAGTACAGAAGAAGTAATTAGGAAACTGGGGACCCAAGTTGATAACAATCTCTCATTTGACAACCACGTGGCCAAAGTGGTTAGAAAAACATTTTATATAGCCCACCTAATCATGAAGGGATTCACATCTAGATCAGGGGAGGTCATCGTACCTCTTTACTCATCCCTCATCAGGCCCATAATTGAGTACAATGCCCCCTTTGGGATGTACCATACCAGACACCTGCAGCAACTGGAAAGACCCCAAAAGTACCTCACCAAGAGGATCAAAGGGCTCAAACAGATGCCATATGCTGCCAGTTAAAGAAACTCCAGCTCTACTCAGTGGCATACCACCTGTTCAGAGGCGATCTGTGCCTGATGTATAAAGCCATGTCCAACCCAGAATTAATGGACATGCTGCACCTCAGAAAATCCAAATCCCATCGAGCTCTGGCGCTCAAGAGACTTGAACCTCAGCACTGAAATAAATAGGACATGCTGGAGGGACAGATTCATAACCCAGAGGCTCCCTTCACTCTGGAATAAAATCCCAGTCCAGGTTAGGCAGAGTCACTCATTGACTCTCTTCAAGAGGAATCTTGATGAGTGGATGGGAGATCATAGGTTTACCCCGGGTATCACTTCTGTGTCACTGTTAGACAGAGGCACAGTATACTAACCTCAAAAAAGGGCACAGCAAAATAAATTTAAAATGGGTGGTGAAAGCCAAACACATTCTGGCTAGGCTTATAAATGCCCTAGGGCAGATAGCCTAGTATGAACCTATGAACCTATTATAACATTAGGGAGAAGGCATGGTACCAGGAGATTACAACATTAGGGAGTAGGACACGATATAAGCAGATTACAACATTAGGGAGAGGACATGGTACCAGCAGATTACAACATTAAGGAGTATGACATGGTACCAGCAGGTTACAACATTAGGGAGAGGACATGGTACCAGCAGATTACGACATTAAGGAGTAGGACATGGTACCATCAGATTACAATATTAGGGAGAGGACGTGTTACCAGCAGATTACAAAGTTAGGAAGTGGGACATGGTACCAGCAGATTATAACATTAGGGAGTAGGACATGGTACCAGGAGATTACAACATTAAGGAGCAGGACATTGTACCAGCAAATTACAACATTAGGAAGAGGACATGGTACCAGCAGATTACAACATTAGAGAGCGGGGCATGGTACCAGCAGATTATATTATTAGGAATTGGGATGTGGTACCAGCAGCTTACAACATTAAGGGGTAGGGCATGGTATCAGCAGATTACAACATTAGGGAGTGGGACATGGTACCAGCAGATTACAACATTAGGGAGTAGGACATGGTATATGGTACTAGCAGATTACAACATTAGGGAGTAGGACATGGTACCAGTAGATTACAACATTAAGGAGTAGGACATGGTACCAGCATATTACAATATTAGGGAGAGGGCATGGTACCAGCAAATTACATCATTAAGGAGTTTGACATGGTACCAGCAGATTACAGCATTAGGGAGAGGACATGGTACCAGTAGATTACAACATTAAGGAGTAGGACATGGTACCAGCATATTACAATATTAGGGAGAGGACATGGTACCAGCAGATTACAACATTACGGGTAGGACATGGTACCAGCATATTACAATATTAGGGAGAGAACATGGTACCAGCAGATTACAATGTTAAGGAGTAGGACATGGTACCAGCAGATTATAACATTAGAGAGAGGACATGGTACCAGGAGATTAGAACATTATGGAGTAAGACATTGTACCAGCAAATTACAACATTAGGAAGAGGACATGGTACCAACAGATTACAACATTAGGGAGTGGGGCATGGTACCAGCAGATTACGACATTAGGGAGTAGGACATGGTATATGGTACCAGCAGACTACAACATTAGGGAGTAGTACATGGTACCAGCAGATTACAACATTATGGTGTAGGACATGGTACCAGCAGATTACAACATTAGGGTTAGAACATGGTACCATCAGATTACAACATTAGGGAGTAGGATATGGTACCAGCAGATTACAACATTAGGGAGTAGGACATGGTGCCAGCAGATTACAACATTACGGGTAGGACATGGTACCAGCAGATTACAACATTAGGGAGTAGGACTTGGTACGAACAGAATACATTAGGGTGCAGGACATGGTACCACAGATTACAACATTAGGGATTAGGCATGGTTCGAGCAGATTACAATATTAGGGAGTTGGACATGGTACCAGGGGATTACAACATTAGGGAGTATAACATGGTACCAGCAGATTGCAGCATTAGGGAGTGGGACATGGTACCAGCAGATTATAACATTAGGGAGTGGGACATGGTATCAGCAGATTACAACATTAGGGAGTGGGACATGGTACCAGCATATTACAACATTAGGGAGTGGGACATGGCATCAGCAGATTACAACATTAGGGAGTGGGACATGGTATCAGAAGATTATAACATTAGGGAGTAAGACATAGTACCAGCAGATTACTACATTAGGGAGTAGGACACAATACTATTAGATTACAACATTAGGGAGTACCACACGTTACCAGCAGATTGCAGCATTAAGGAATAGGACACAGTACCAGCAGATTATAACATTAGAGAGTAGGACACGTTACCAGCAGATTATAACATTAGGGAGTGGGACATGGTATCAGCAGATTACAACATTAGGGAGTGGGACATGGTACCAGCATATTACAACATTAGGGAGTGGGACATGACATCAGCAGATTACAACATTAGGGAGTGGGACATGGTATCAGCAGATTATAACATTAGGGAGTAAGACATAGTACCAGAAGATTACTACATTAGGGAGTAGGACACGATACTATTAGATTACAACATTAGGGAGTACCACACGTTACCAGCAGATTGCAGCATTAAGGAATAGGACACAGTACCAGCAGATTATAACACTAGAGAGTAGGACACAGTACCAGCAGAGTACAGCATTAGGGAATAGGACATGTGTACCAGCAGATTACATTAGGGAGTAGGACATGGTACCATCAGATTATAATATTAGGGGATGGATATGGTACCAGCAGATTATAACATTAGGGAGTGGGACATAGTATCAGCAGATTACAACATTAGGGAGTGGGACATGGTACCAGCATATTACAACATTAGGGAGTGGGACATGGCATCAGCAGATTACAACATTAGGGAGTGGGACATGGTATCAGCAGATTATAACATTAGGGAGTAAGACATAGTACCAGCAGATTACTACATTAGGGAGTAGGACACGATACTATTAGATTACAACATTAGGGAGTACCACACGTTACCAGCAGATTGCAGCATTAAGGAATAGGACACAGTACCAGCAGATTATAACATTAGGGAGTGGGACATGGTATCAGCAGATTATAACATTAGGGAGTAAGACATAGTACCAGCAGATTACTACATTAGGGAGTAGGACACGATACTATTAGATTACAACATTAGGGAGTACCACACTTTACCAGCAGATTGCAGCATTAATGAATAGGACACAGTACCAGCAGATTATAACATTAGAGAGTAGGACACAGTACCAGCAGATTACAGCATTAGGGAATAGGATATGTGTACCAGCAGATTACATTAGGGAGTAGGACATGGTACCAGCAGATTACAACATTAGGGAGTAGGACATGGTATCATCAGATTATAATATTAGGGGATGGATATGGTAACAGCAGATTACAACATTAGGGAGTAAGACATAGTACCAGCAGATTACACCATTAAGGAGTAGGACATGGTACCAGCAGATTACTACATTAGGGAGTAGGACATGATACCAGCAGATTACAACATTTTGGAGAACCAAACGTTACCAGAAGATTGCAGCATTAGGTAGTAGGACATGGTACCAGCAGATTATAACATTAGAGAGAGGACATGGTACCAGGAGATTAGAACATTATGGAGTAAGACATTGTACCAGCAAATTACAACATTAGGAAGAGGACATGGTACCAACAGATTACAACATTAGGGAGTGGGACATGGTACCAGCATATTACAACATTAGGGAGTGGGACATGGCATCAGCAGATTATAACATTAGGGAGTGGGACATGGTATCAGCAGATTATAACATTAGGGAGTAAGACATAGTACCAGCAGATTACTACATTAGGGAGTAGGACACGATACTATTAGATTACAACATTAGGGAGTACCACACGTTACCAGCAGATTGCAGCATTAAGGAATAGGACACAGTACCAGCAGATTATAACATTAGGGAGTGGGACATGGTATCAGCAGATTACAACATTAGGGAGTGGGACATGGTACCAGCATATTACAACATTAGGGAGTGGGACATGGCATCAGCAGATTATAACATTAGGGAGTGGGACATGGTATCAGCAGATTATAACATTAGGGAGTAAGACATGGTACCAGCAGATTACTACATTAGGGAGTAGGACACGATACTATTAGATTACAACACTAGAGAGTTCCACACGTTACCAGCAGATTGCAGCATTAAGGAATAGGACACAGTACCAGCAGATTATAACATTAGGGAGTGGGACATGGTATCAGCAGATTACAACATTAGGGAGTGGGACATGGTACCAGCATATTACAACATTAGGGAGTGGGACATGGCATCAGCAGATTACAACATTAGGGAGTGGGACATGGTATCAGCAGATTATAACATTAGGGAGTAAGACATAGTACCAGCAGATTACTACATTAGGGAGTAGGACACAATACTATTAGATTACAACATTAGGAGTACCACACTTTACCAGCAGATTGCAGCATTAAGGAATAGGACACAGTACCAGCAGATTATAACATTAGAGAGTAGGACACAGTACCAGCAGAGTACAGCATTAGGGAATAGGACATGTGTACCAGCAGATTACATTAGGGAGTAGGACATGGTACCAGCAGATTACAACATTAGGGAGAAGGACATGGTATCATCAGATTATAATATTAGGGATGGATATGGTAACAGCAGATTACAACATTAGGGAGTAAGACATAGTACCAGCAGATTACACCATTAAGGAGTAGGACATGGTACCAGCAGATTACTACATTAGGAGTAGGACATGATACCAGCAGATTACAACATTTTGGAGAACCAAACGTTACCAGAAGATTGCAGCATTAGGTAGTAAGACATGGTACCAGCAGATTATAACATTAGAGAGAGGACATGGTACCAAGAGATTAGAACATTATGGAGTAAGACATTGTACCAGCAAATTACAACATTAGGAAGAGGACATGGTACCAACAGATTACAACATTAGGGAGTGGGACATGGTACCAGCATATTACAACATTAGGGAGTGGGACATGGCATCAGCAAATTATAACATTAGGGAGTGGGACATGGTATCAGCAGATTATAACATTAGGGAGTAAGACATAGTACCAGCAGATTACTACATTAGGGAGTAGGACACGATACTATTAGATTACAACATTAGGGAGTACCACACTTTACCAGCAGATTGCAGCATTAATGAATAGGACACAGTACCAGCAGATTATAACATTAGAGAGTAGGACACAGTACCAGCAGATTACAGCATTAGGGAATAGGATATGTGTACCAGCAGATTACATTAGGGAGTAGGACATGGTACCAGCAGATTACAACATTAGGGAGTAGGACATGGTATCATCAGATTATAATATTAGGGGATGGATATGGTAACAGCAGATTACAACATTAGGGAGTAAGACATAGTACCAGCAGATTACACCATTAAGGAGTAGGACATGGTACCAGCAGATTACTACATTAGGGAGTAGGACATGATACCAGCAGATTACAACATTTTGGAGAACCAAACGTTACCAGAAGATTGCAGCATTAGGTAGTAGGACATGGTACCAGCAGATTATAACATTAGAGAGGACATGGTACCAGGAGATTAGAACATTATGGAGTAAGACATTGTACCAGCAAATTACAACATTAGGAAGAGGACATGGTACCAACAGATTACAACATTAGGAGTGGGACATGGTACCAGCATATTACAACATTAGGGAGTGGGACATGGCATCAGCAGATTATAACATTAGGGAGTGGGACATGGTATCAGCAGATTATAACATTAGGGAGTAAGACATAGTACCAGCAGATTACTACATTAGGGAGTAGGACACGATACTATTAGATTACAACATTAGGGAGTACCACACGTTACCAGCAGATTGCAGCATTAAGGAATAGGACACAGTACCAGCAGATTATAACATTAGGGAGTGGGACATGGTATCAGCAGATTACAACATTAGGGAGTGGGACATGGTACCAGCATATTACAACATTAGGGAGTGGGACATGGCATCAGCAGATTATAACATTAGGGAGTGGGACATGGTATCAGCAGATTATAACATTAGGGAGTAAGACATGGTACCAGCAGATTACTACATTAGGGAGTAGGACACGATACTATTAGATTACAACATTAGGGAGTACCACACGTTACCAGCAGATTGCAGCATTAAGGAATAGGACACAGTACCAGCAGATTATAACATTAGGGAGTGGGACATGGTATCAGCAGATTACAACATTAGGGAGTGGGACATGGTACCAGCATATTACAACATTAGGGAGTGGGACATGGCATCAGCAGATTACAACATTAGGGAGTGGGACATGGTATCAGCAGATTATAACATTAGGGAGTAAGACATAGTACCAGCAGATTACTACATTAGGGAGTAGGACACAATACTATTAGATTACAACATTAGGGAGTACCACACTTTACCAGCAGATTGCAGCATTAAGGAATAGGACACAGTACCAGCAGATTATAACATTAGAGAGTAGGACACAGTACCAGCAGAGTACAGCATTAGGGAATAGGACATGTGTACCAGCAGATTACATTAGGGAGTAGGACATGGTACCAGCAGATTACAACATTAGGGAGAAGGACATGGTATCATCAGATTATAATATTAGGGGATGGATATGGTAACAGCAGATTACAACATTAGGGAGTAAGACATAGTACCAGCAGATTACACCATTAAGGAGTAGGACATGGTACCAGCAGATTACTACATTAGGGAGTAGGACATGATACCAGCAGATTACAACATTTTGGAGAACCAAACGTTACCAGAAGATTGCAGCATTAGGTAGTAAGACATGGTACCAGCAGATTATAACATTAGAGAGAGGACATGGTACCAAGAGATTAGAACATTATGGAGTAAGACATTGTACCAGCAAATTACAACATTAGGAAGAGGACATGGTACCAACAGATTACAACATTAGGGAGTGGGACATGGTACCAGCATATTACAACATTAGGGAGTGGGACATGGCATCAGCAAATTATAACATTAGGGAGTGGGACATGGTATCAGCAGATTATAACATTAGGGAGTAAGACATAGTACCAGCAGATTACTACATTAGGGAGTAGGACACGATACTATTAGATTACAACATTAGGGAGTACCAGACATTACCAGCAGATTGCAGCATTAAGGAATAGGACACAGTACCAGCAGATTATAACATTAGGGAGTGGGACATGGTATCAGCAGATTACAACATTAGGGAGTGGGACATCGTACCAGCATATTACAACATTAGGGAGTGGGACATGGCATCAGCAGATTACAACATTAGGGAGTGGGACATGGTATCAGCAGATTATAACATTAGGGAGTAAGACATAGTACCAGCAGATTACTACATTAGGGAGTTGGACACAATACTATTAGATTACAACATTAGGGAGTACCACACGTTACCAGCAGATTGCAGCATTAAGGAATAGGACACAGTACCAGCAGATTATAACATTAGAGAGTAGGACACAGTACCAGCAGAGTACAGCATTAGGGAATAGGACATGTGTACCAGCAGATTACATTAGGGAGTAGGACATGGTACCATCAGATTACAACATTAGGGAGTAGGACATGGTATCAGCAGATTATAATATTAGGGGATGGATATGGTAACAGCAGATTACAACATTAGGGAGTAAGACATAGTACCAGCAGATTACACCATTAAGGAGTAGGACATGGTACCAGCAGATTACTACATTAGGGAGTAGGACATGATACCAGCGGATTACAACATTATGGAGAACCAAACGTTACCAGAAGATTGCAGCATTAGGTAGTAGGACATGGTACCAGCAGATTACAGCATTAGGGAATAGGACATATGTACCAGAAGATTACAACATTAGGGAGTAGGATATGGTGTCAGCAGATTACAACATTAAAAAGTAGGACATGGTACCAGCAGATTACAACATTAGGGAGTAGGACATGGTACCAGCAGATTACAACATTAAGGATTAGGACATGGTATCATCAGATTATAACATTAGGGAGTGGGACATGGTACCAGCAGATTACAACATTAAGGAGTAAGACATAGTACCTGCAGATTACAACATTAGGGAGTAGGACATGGTACAAGCAGATTACAACATTAGGGAGTAGGACATGGTACCAGCAGATTACAACATTAGGGAGTATCACACATTACCAGCAGATTGCAGCATTAGAGAGTAGGACACAGTACCAGCAGATTATAACATTAGGGAGTAGGACACGTTACCAGCAGATTACATTATTAGAGAATAGGACATGTGAAGCAGCAGATTACAACATTAGAGAATAGGACATGGTATCAGCACATTGCAAGGGGGAAGAAGTATCATTCTCTATAACAGAGGAGGGAGTAAAGTGTGACTCATGGAGGGATAACAGTATGTGTCTGGAAAGGAGTAAAGCATGGCTCAGGGCAGGAGTAAAGTATGAGTCGGCTGAGACAGAAGAGAAAGGTACAGTAGGAGGGAGCCATGAAGATCTCTTGTCAAATTAAATTGACTAATTGCTAAACATTTCCGTATATCCGCTCACATTCAGTGAACTTATTATCTGCATTGGATAAGGTATTTATAAACAGTTCAAAGGTCATTTCAGATAATGTTACATTATATGCAATGGATAAGGTATTTATAAACAGTTCAAAGGTCATTTCAGATAATGTTACATATAAAAAGCTGCAGACATACAGCTGAATTATTAACTCTAGAAAAAGTCTGTTTCTGATCACACGCATTAGTTCATAGGTAGGTAGGTAGGTAGGTAGTAGGCTATCTGCTCGAAGGCATTTATAAGCCTAGCCAGAATGTGTTTGCTTTCGCTGCCCCCTTAGATTAGTTTCCTGTGCCTCTGTCCAGCAGAACCACTGAAGGGATCCCCGGGGTAAACTTTCTGTTTCCCATCCACTCATCAAGGTTTCTCTTGAAGAGTGTTAGCGAGGAGCTCTGCCTAATGTAGATTGGAATCTTGTTCTAAAGCATGGGAAGTCTCTGGGACAGGAATCTATCCCTCCAGCATGTCCTATTTATTGTTGTGGTGAGGTTTAGATCCCTAGAGCATGTGGCTCGAGGGGATAAAGTTTTCTTTAGGTGGAGCATGTCCATCAATTCTGGGTTGGACATGACCTTGTATGTCAGGCAGAGATCACCTCTGAGTAGGCGATATGCAACCAAGTACAGCTGGAGTTTCTTCAGTCAAGCTGCATAGGGCATCTGTTTGAGGCCAGTGATCCTCTTGGTGATGTACTTCTGTGGTCTTTCCAGCTGTTGTAGGTGTCTTGTAAGGTACATCCCAAATGGGGCGTTGTACTCTATGATGTGTCTAATGAGTGATGAGTAGAGGGGCACAATGACCTCTTTTGATCTGGATGCGAACCCTTTTGTATTAGGTGGGCCACTTAGAAGGATTTTCTAACCACTTTGGCAATGGGATCATCAAAGGTGAGATTACTATCTACTTGGGTCCCCAGATCCCTTATTATGTCTTCTGTATTTAAGGGACTACCACTTTTGTGGTAGTTTGTGGGTACTTTGGTTTTTTCCAAAGGGGATAACTATGCACTTTTTGGCATTTAGCTTGAGGCCATGATTTTGACACCAGGTATCCGTCTCAGTGAGACCCTTTTGGAGGATGTCTGCGTCAGTCAGAGAGTCAATTATAGCCCCTAGTTTGCAGTTGTCTGCAAACTTGGCCAGCCATAACCCTCCTGTGCATGCCTGTACCTCTGAGAAGTATATGCCAAACACGAGGGGTCCTAGGACTGAGCCTTGGAGAATGCCACTTGAAACCAGTTTAGAGTCGGACCTAGCTCCCGCAACTCTCACCATGTGGGTTCTGTCCATGAGCCAGTTGGTAACCCATCTTGTGACGTAGGGGTTTATGTTCAGGCTGGTGAGCTTGTCTATAATACCAGAATAGGAAATGGTGTCAAAGGCCTTTGCGAGGTCTAGGTAGGCTGGGTGTACCATCTTTCCCTCATCTATAGCCTTGTTAACTGTCTCAAAGAAGTCCACCAGGTTTAGGAGACATGATCTGCCCTTAACAAAGCCAAACTGGGTAGGGTCCAGTGTTTGGAGGTTCCCAATGTCTCTGTTAATGAGTTCCATGATGATGCGTTCCATAGACTTGCAGACCAAGCTAGTCAGGCTTATAGGGTGATAGTTCCCAGGGTCTGTTGTGGCTCCACCTCTCTGCAGCGGAATAACCGTTGCTGTGTGCCACTCTATGGGTATGTAGCTTGTGGAGAGGCTGAGTTTGAACAGTGTGTTTAGGTGAGGGGTTAGTTTGTCTTTGAGCTCACGTAGGACACAGCCTGGGACACCGTCTGGTCTCATTGATGCTGTGCTTTTGGCTTTGGAGAGGGATGTTTTAACCTGAGTATCTGTGATTTCAGGGACTCTACATTCTTCTGGTATGGTTATGGGCCCTTTTGGGGGTGAGAGGGGGATAAAGTTTGCGCTGAACCTGTCTGCCAGGATGTTGGCAATATCGGTTGGTTCAGTGTATTTTGTGCCATTCTGCACTAACTCTGAGCAGATCTGAGCATTGCCACTTAGATTCTTGACATAGCTAAAGAATGCCTTGTGGTTATCTTTGGAGTCCTTGGCAATTTTTCTTTCGAAGCTCGCCTTGGATGATTTTATGAGGGATCGTAGTTTCTTGCTGATACTGATGAGGGATGTCTTCCCTTCTTGGATTTTACTCTTTTCTGTACTAGTTTCCTCCTTCTATTGTTTATGGCAGGAGTCCATCAGACTGGTTTCCTTTTCTTGGAGGAGTGAGTCTTTGTTTTGCTTGTGATGGCATGATCCATGCATTCTTGTAGGTGCCTGTAGAATGCATTAGTAAAGGATTTTGCAGCTTGGACAACGTTATTCTTCAGCATGGGGGCTTTGAAACTTTCCACCTCAGTCTTAAGTAATGTGAAGTTTGCTTTTGAAGTTTTTCATGGTGGTTTCCTTGTCTGGGGCTGGGGGCGGAATGTGGATATCCAAAGTGATTTGTTTATGGTCAGATCTAACCAGCGAGGGGTTGACCTCCAGTGTGGAACACCGGTCGTCCATGTTGGTGATGACCAGGTCCAATATGTTGTCATCTCTGGTGGAAGTGTTGACCAGTTGAACCAGGGTGTTTGAGTTTATAAATTCTAGGAAATGTTGGGCAAGGGAGTTAGTACTTGAATAGTTCTCCCACTTATTGTTTGGTAATTGAAATCACCCAATATTAGGGTTTTTGGTAGGACCTTTATGTTTTCCATTGTTTCCAGAAATGCGGAATGGGGGTCCTGGGACGTTGTGGGTGATGTGTAGCAAGCTACAATTTGAATTGCAGTTTTGCCCATTGTTAGTTGCATATGGATGATCTCTGAAGCATCGTGCTGTGCCACTAACTGGAGGTGTGGGTATCCTTGATGAATATGGATACGCCCCCACCTTTTGTATTTCGGTTCAGCGTTCTGTGGCTGAAATGTATGGTGTGAGTTGTAGCCTGATGGGGTGCTCTCTGGAGCCTTAAACCAGCTTTCTGTTACTGCACATATATTGATTTTCTCCATACTGAGGAGTGCCTCGAGTGCGTGCATTATGAGGTTTAGACTTCTGGCATTGAGTATCATTACCCTCACTTTTTTGTTACTTGTGCTATTTACGGCAGTGGGTTTGTCTTTTGACTCTTGCCTAAAAATGCCTTGGCCAGTATTCGAAAGCCTAAGGGTGACAGGTGCAAGCTGCCTCTAGCGAAGCAACGTGGCTTGTCGAGCATGTCATCCCAGGTGGACAGACACTGGATCCTCATTGAATGACACCAGAAACTTAGCCGGTTGTTGAAATCAAGAATTTTTTCTTTATACTGTGGTATCATTCTTGATCTAGTGCTGACATTAATTTCAATACACCTGTTCAAAAACAATTAAACATGTTATTCAAACTTTCATCTAAATATAGGGTGTATTAGTAACTTATGAGGCCAAGTAGAGACCAGACCAACAGTGAAGACCTGGATGTTGTATGGCTAACAGAAAACTGAACAGATGCAGACATGTTACTGCCTTGTGATACTACTCAGGACCACAATGCATTTCATGTTAGTGGATACAAATAAGCAATAGCTGGTGGGTTATCAACCTGGTCAATATTTTCAAAGCATTATGTTAAGATGGAACATTAAAGAGATTGTAGTTGTACCCAACTGGCTGGTCACAGAGCTCACAGCATAAAGCTTGCAATTGCCTTTGGACATATACCATGTAAATTTCTGAAAAAGTATTCAGAGTAACCCCCAATAACGTTTTACAAAATGTGGAATGGTTATAGTTTCTGTTCCAAGGCACTGCCTGCTAACAGTGCCCTAAAACTGCTAAAACAGTGAAGAGACAAAAAGAGAGTCACAGCTGCAGGGAAGTGTACTAATATTTTCTTAAAATGGCAGTTTTAGTGATTGCCAGACCCTGGACTACATTATTAATCTGTCTCTTTCTAGAAGTGCCCCCCCCCCCCCAAACACACACACACCCTCTGAATCATACAAGAATCATTCCATTTCTAAAAATACTCTTTGCTAGTAAATTCAATGACTACAGGCCTATTCCTTACTTGAAGCCTATTGCAAAAATACTCGAGAAGGAGGTTTATAAACATCACCTAAATTCAAATATTCAGCTCTCTGAAGCACATAATGGTTTCAGACCCACCACAGCACAACCACCACCCTCTTTCACTTCACCAGGACTTATAAACGAGCATAGCAGTAACGGTAAATTAGTGTTAACTGTGTTTCTAGACTTACCCAAAGCTTTTGACACTGTATCACACTGTTTACTCACTGAATGCTCTTCTATAGTTCTCTCTCAATCCTCGCTTAAATGATTCCTTAGGCAACAAGCAGTCAAATGGTAACAAGACCTCTTCCTCTCTACCATAGGTGTTCCTCAAGGCTCTATACTAGGACCCCTTCTCTTTAATATTTTTATAATCAAGTTTCACACTGCCATATACCAAGCAAATACAGTGCAATACGTAGATGATTCAACTTTAATATGTACAGCTCCCACAATATCCAGACTACAAGAAATCACCCAAATCTCTTTCCCTTCAATAAACATCTGGCTGAAAAAATTCAAACCTACTCCTTAATCCAAATAAAACAAAATGGATGCTCTTCACCCCAAAACCTTATCTCAATCAAAACAAAATTTTCTTGGTTACATCTACAAATATTACTAAAATTGAGGTAGTACCACAGACTTAATTACTGGGCATTATAATAGATGACAATCTTAAATTTAATCAGCATATTCTTCAAACAATTAAAAGGACCCACCAGAAACTTGTCTCCCTTTACAGGGCAAAACAGTACCTTACAGACTCATCAAGAAAAATCAAAGCCTCATCCTATTTGCTTCCAGCCCTCTCATATGCCTCACCTATCCTTACAAACCTAAGTTCTACACTAAAATTCGAACTAGCTTCCTATTACAAAAAAGTAGCTAAATTTGCTGCCAACACTGCACACCGAGCTCAACAGTGATAGCTTAACAACTACCTAACATACTCTCAGGTAGTTATGGCATACAAACTGACATATTATCCTGAAAAATGCCCTACAATAAAAAACATATTATTGCCCCACACCCCCACAAGGGACCTCCATTTTAGTGATACATTTCTACTAAGCACTACTAAAACAAATAATTCATTGGGTCTCACTAGACTTCTGTCACATCTCCAGACTCTGGAACACTATCCCTACACAGGTTAAAATGACTAACAAACTCCCAAGCTATAAAATTCAGCTCAAAAATTACCTTACCCACTCCTGGTCATGCTCATGTTCATCACGAACTTGAGAGCTCTAGTAAAAGCACAAACTTCCTATTGCTTATCCCTAACTTTTTGCCTTCCTCTACCTGAATCATTACACCCATAACAAGTTTCCCACCTGCACTTGAATCAATACACTCATCTTCACCCCCTCTTAAACCGCACTTCTCATCTTTCTCTTTTTCTAACTGCCCCATCCAGTGCTCTTACCCTCTCACACATCCCAGGTATACCTAAGTTATAAACCCTCTAGATACACCAATTTGGAACAGGCAGCCTACATAGGACCAATCGTATATACCCTGCTCTCTGTCATATATTATTACCACTGTCCTCCTATATACTACTAATATCTACCCTCCCCTCTTACATCATTTTATAACCTCCTTTATTATGTCGCTTGATCTCTTTACAGACCCATACAATATTAAAATCTCTGTTCTTACATAATTTTATAACCTCCTTTATTATGTCGCTTGATCTCTTTACAGACCCATACAATATTAAAATCTCTGTTCTTACATAATTTTATAACCTCCTTTATTATGTCGCTTGATCTCTTTACAGACCCATACAATATTAAAATCTCTGTTCTTACATAATTTTATAATTTACTTCATTACGCATTTTGAACTCCTTGCAAAACTTTTGTTTGCTGAAATGTAAGGGCATTAAACTTCTATACAGCAATGCTTTCCCTGCTGCAGCATCAATCCATTTACTTCCTGCGAGATTTTAGAGATACAAGAACTGTATAGATTTATATACATTGATGTAAATGCTGTATACATCTGTCTTGTAATTATGTTTGTTTTTTTCTGAGGAATGTGACTGTTGTTTTTCTGAGAATTTACAAATTACTGCTCAATGTCACCAAGTCTCTAAACCATTAAGGAGACTTCTCGTACTTATTTAAATTAGCCATAATCTGGAACTCACTTCCCCAGCATATTCTAACTAATCCTGATATTCACAAGTTCAAACAACTTCTCACGCAATACTTCTCCAAACAATGGCTATGTTCCTGCACATCCCCAGGATAATCTGTATACTTTTTACCTTCCCCTGTTATGATCCATCTCTATTTTTCCCTCTCCTTTTCTGAGCTATTTGTCTACCTCATCTTCCTTACAACTATCAACTACCTGGATCCCTAGCACTATATCAATGCCTCAATCCTTTCAGAAGAAAAATAAAAATTGTGTTTATCCATTCTCTAGACATCTATATGATCAATTACTGAGCATTGCTTAGAAGTACTCTCTTAAAATTTGTAATGCCAACAATCATTCTTCTCTTTTAAGATTTGTAATTCTAATATGTTGATTTACACATATTGTTCCTGTTTTACCTCTTGTTCAATTTGTACAGTATGTCAAACCTTTCTCATTTCACTATAAATCATGATGTATGTAATTGTGAAGCTATTCTCCCTGGGTCTCCACTGAAAACGGGCTTCTGGCCCAGACGGACACTACCCACTAAACAAATGTAAAATAAATACATAAATTAACTGACTGAAATTCACTTGTTATTATAAATGTACCGTGGTGGAACTTTTTTCCCCGGGCTTCCGCTGAAAATGGGCTCTGCCCAGTCGGACTTCCCTGGTTAACAAAGGCAAATAAATAAATAATACTGTTTGCACAGTATTCAAAGAAAGGCCTTCTTGCTCATGTTCAGCTTGGGTTCAGAAAGACCTGCACTACACAGATACATATGTACAGTAACAATGGCAGTGACATCATACAGATAAACATGGAAGAAGAATTCCACACTGCTGTAACATCTGTGGATTTACAGGGGACAGTTATTTACCGTTATGATGAACACATCAGCAAATCTAAAATCTTTGAGTCTTTAGATAAAGCATTCTGTATCCAGCAATTGTATTATTTATTTGATCCTTCAAATAAGCAGTTAATAAGGACTCCTGGACTTAAGTTTACAATTCCCACACCAGCATTGCTTATGTATGCATCACATATCACAACAACAACTGTACAGGCAAACTGCATTTAAAATGTATTACGTTTCTTGGGGGACAACACCCCATTAATCCCCCATTTGGATAGTTCTAATGAGAGAAGGGTTAAGGGGAGCAGCAGCCTTACAAACAGAATTAACAGAAAATACAGTTTGCTATGGTTGATTGGAAATGCATATCCTAAAGCACAACCCCTTCATTCTAAATGTCATGCAAATAGCACAATGATTATATCTTCAAAACAATTTAGGTGGGAATAGATATTGTAAAATGATGCAGGATTTCCAAGTACTGCTGAACTCTGAATCCATATAACTTAATAATATTTCTTAATTATATTTATTTACAAATGAGAGGTGAATTAGGAAGTTGGCACAATGATTTATAACACACCAGTTTGCAAGTTTCAAAAAATAGCTCAAAGTGCAAAACAGGCCTTGTTGTAAGCATCATGCACTGGGGGAGCAATACTTGTTCCTGTTTCTTTCACATGATCCTAAATCTTTTTTTACTTAAATATTTTTATTAAATTTTAAAAAAGTTATAACAATTCATAACATAACAAAAAGGTAGAAACAAAAAATTTCGAACAACTTAATCACTCAGAAAAACTTTATAACAGTAAATAAGTAAAACTATTTACAAAGGTCTACAAAACAAAAACAATTATTAGTCATTCAAAATATACTTCTGTTTCATATTATGTTGCAGTCAATTTTCTCAAGTATCTCTATAACTTTTAAGCAGGAGTTGTAATATGAAATGATTCTATCAGTCCTCATTGTGACTGTAGACAGTTCCAGTTGAGAAAGATTCATTGATATACTTTGAAATTCTTTAATGAAGGAGAAGTCTCACGTTTCCAGTGTATAGAGATTACTTTGCATGCTGTAGCAAATAAAGTCCATAAAAATTAATATTTTGATCTGGGAACACATTTAAGTACTGGAACATTAAACAAAATTAAAGATTTGCTTAACTGAAATTTGTCATTAAAACAGTTTGTAGGAAGAAGTTAAATTTATTCCAAGTGTTTTAAGCAAATTACAGTCATAAAACATATGCTGCCAGTTTACATCTCCAGCACTCAATATCTTGTTTAAACATTAATTCCAGTCTATGAGGAGTAATAAATGTTCTGTGTAAAAATTTCAAAGAAAACAATTTCCATTGCAATGAAAGAGGTGTTTGCTTAGAGGAGATTAATGTTAACTTTTTATCATTTTCACAGGGAGATTGATTATTTATTGATCTAGAATAATCCTAACAGTTTATTATTTAATTTACTTTATTTTACATTTGTTGACTGGGATAGTCCGACTGGATACGTGTCCATTTTCAGCAGAGGCCCAGGGAGAAAAGCTCCAAACTTACAAACAGATAAAGACAAGCAAGTTACAACATATGCACAAACATATTGCATTAACATACAAGTTACTGTCTCACATTTCAAGCCTATAAAGAATACAGTTTATATGCAGAAAGATATACAAATATGTTACAGTTTCTCTTATCAAACCTATAGGTGCAGCTTATATACAGAGTATCTGCAAAGATGTTACAGTTTCTCTTTTCAAATCTTTTAGTATAAGAGGTTAGTTGCTGTGAATAAAACATTGCAGGGAAAAACAATTATCTTTATAATACAAGCTTGTAATTTTAATTACTTTATAAATTTTAAGCAGATACCCTTTTCCTATTACTTTTTGGTTTCCTATAATAATCATAAAGTCTATAAATTCAGAGGCTGAATCCTTAATAGTTATAGGCATTGACACTAACTTACTGATTATTATTTATTTATTTATTTATCGACCTAGGTACATTCTATGTAAAATTGCTAATATGGTATTAACTGCTCATCGAAATGTGCTTCTCCTGAATCTATCTTGCATTCTGTGTGATGTTATGATTTTCTAATTTGTTACTTATAAACATTTGTAATATTTTGTAATGTACTTAGTATTTAGTGGAGCTTTTCTCCTCGGGCCTCTGCTGAAAATGGACATGTATCCAGCCAGACTAGCCCGGTCAACAAATGTAAAATAAAATAAATAAATAAATAAATATACTACCTTAAAGTTTGTATATCTAACCACATTTGTTATAGGCATTGC